>NC_054535.1:60337341-60596341 GCF_017654505.1 Polyodon spathula | reverse complement strand
GTTAAACCCCTAGGCTCCCGAGTGGGTGTTCGGAAGTGGAGAACGGGAGAGTGAGAGGAGAGAGAAACTTAAAATCGGTAAAAGAATATATAGGAACAGTGAAGACGATTGCCCAGCCTGACTATATAGGTTTTGTTTTGTGTTTGAGATTTATTTTTGTTTAAACCTTTTCTTTTGTGCTCTGTGAGCAAGTGTCTTTTTTTGTTAAATATTTTATTTATTTTTGTTCTTTAATAAATGGCGCACCGCGTCTTTTTGCCCTCCAGTACTGCCTTTGTTGTTCTTCCTGCATCTGGCCTGACGTCACCACTACAGCCATCCTGTCACAGCAACCAAAAATAAAGAGCTATTCTTGGACTCGCATTCTGTCATTTTCTGGTAAACAACAAGTCTTATCTTTTCTGTACCTGCTCATCCTACAAACACTATCATAACACGCTAGCATGACAGAAACCATAAACTATAGTGGCACCATTGTGCCGCTATAATAGAATATCAATAAAACATACACGTTTCCAAATGCCTTTGTAGGATCACCATGGGCCACTTGATTACTAGATTTGTTTAATATATGTAATTGTTCTGGTATAGAAATTTGATTAGGCTGAGAGCTGTTGGGCCTGCACACCAAAAGTCATGTCTCATGTGAATCTGCTTTAATTATGTCAAAAGAACAGCAAGGACAGGATACTGTGGTATTAGGCCACTAAGATGTATTAAACATATCCTTCTCAGAATAAACCCATAATATATTTCCAAGCATGTGTAGCTTTATAAATGTAATATGATTATTATTTTTCCACTCAGTAATGCTGTTATTTTTTCTTTCACTCTGCGAGAGTTTCTGGTTGACTGCACTCACTGCCTCTCTACTGTACCCCAGGGAGTCGCCCTGTTATTACCACAATTACAAGTTTAATGAAATTACAACATTTCATTAAACTAATATCTCTCTGCACAAGCGTTCTCTAAAAATTGCACAGCTGGAAGCTCATTTCTTTTCCTCAGCTTAAACATTTTGACAGTTTAGAAAAGCCATTATCGTTAAATAACAGGTTCTGCAAAAACAAAGTGTGCTTCATATTCAAATGAGAATCCTCCCTTACCGATTAAGGTTATTGCAGAAAAGATTTCAGACCTTTCAGTTGGCTGGGTTTTATAGTGCTTCATTACTTTACTGAGTGACTAATTGATCCTCTGTGGTCTATATCTGTGTGTTCTTTCATTTACTGTTCTCATCAACGCGAGTGCGATGGTGCTAAAGAAAATGGTTCCACATTACCAGCAATAGGATCTAGCAATTTTAAAGGTCAAATACATTTCAAAATTAACAGGAAAGCATTGTTTTGCTTACATTTTTCCCAATTTCTTAAATACCTCTCCAAAAGCATTATATCCCTTCATTGCTCGGTGGAAATATAGTGGCTTTGTACTGACGCTTTATTTTGTTCAGAATAGGGATGCATGGAATCCAAGTTTTTGGGATTCGGCCGAATACCGAATCCATCTCAAAAGATTTGGCCAGAACCAAATACCGAATCCATTTCAGAAGATTTGGCAGAATACCGAATCCTACATTAAACACTCACGGAAATTGTTGAATGAAAAACAGACTGGCAGCTACTAACAAGGGGATGCACACAATCTATAGTTTTGAGCCTTTTAGTTAATAGTATTTTTATTACTAAATGGAAATATATCCCTGAATAAGATTTTTGTTTGAAACTTACACAATTTACCGCTAGGCAGTGCTTTATTTGTAAAGAAAGAGGTGCCGGGGCGCAAGCAGTGACAATAATACAGTCCTTAAGAACCACACATTCAAAATCATAACATGTTTATTTGAAAGAGTATTGTAACTACTAGTGTTAGATGCTTACATCTAGTAGGCTACAATTTTTTTTCATTAAAAAGTTGTTGTTTGTTGAAATTAATGTTCAGCTTTCACATTGTTGTGTACTATTTAATCAAACCAAGTAGTGTAAAAAGTTGCTTGTATCGTTCGTGAAGTTTTTCAAATCATGTAAGCTTATTTGTGTATAAAAAAGGACAATAGTTGCAGCCAGTGTCATCTTACTTAATGGCACTCGAACTGAAATCGTAAAGTAATATAAGACAAAACAAACGTGGCAACGGATTGTCTCTCTTTAGCGCACCGAAGAACTTGCAGACTTGCAGATTTAAAAAGAAAGCATTTTATGAGATTTTTAATTCGAGGTAACGGGACTATGACTCTGCGCGCCAGAGGTTCCGGTGCTGAGCCCCGGCACAAATGAAGCAATGCCGCTACCCCCCTCCCCCCACAACAGAAATGTCAAAATACAGAACCGTTCACATTACCTTTACAGGAAAGGTGAGCTGCATCTTCGCCGTAACCCACTATTTTCTTATGACGTTTCAGCCTGTGTCTTCTGATCTGAGAGCTATGAGGAAAAAATTACCGTGCGAAATAAATAAAACCCACGTTGATTTAAATGCACCATGTGTGTAACACCTATCAAATAGGCTACGAAATAGTTTTAAAATTATTTTAATAAAAGATAGCAGTTCCCAAATGGTTCAACTTGTATTGACGCATTACAATAACGTAAAAATGTAATTTACTAAAGCATATTGTTCAACAACGTCTTGCACATCTGACAGTTGTAAAGTTACACAAAATATATATTCTGTGCAGGTTTTTTTTTTTTTTTTTAAATCTCGTATGTCTAGAACACGTTTCACAGACAAAGCACAACAGTCTATAACAGTTTGCCGTTACTATATATTTTAGGATTATTGCATAACTTTACTCCATGAAAAGTGCGATGTGAATGTGCTTTTGCTTACGGGGGTAAGTTTGCATTCAACAGCTGTGTGACGTGTTTAGGGCACGATTTAGGGGTTTGAGAGCTGTGACAGAGTTCATCAAACATATTCTTGTTCTTGAATACATGATGTTAAATACAACAGTTACATTCAATACCAGCTTCAGATTTGTGTCTTTTATTTAAAGAAGAACTGCACACATTATGGGGATATATTAAAATGTGTGTCGGGGGGGGGGGGGGGGGGGGGGGGGGGGGGGGGGGGGGGGGGTGGGGGGGGGAAATGCCACCTTCAAGTTGGGGGGGTGGAATAATTCCACGGAAAAAATGCCACCTTCAGTGAAACAGGGTGCAGTTCTGCTGATGCCATGGGCTCGAATGGGGGACCCATAAGGGCCCGCAGTACCAGTTCTAGATCCCACTTGGGGACCATACTTTTCATGGGAGGACGAAGCCTCCAAGCCCCTTTAAGAAATTGCACTGCCAGGAAATGTGCCCCAGGGGACACAGAGTCAATTTTGTCATGGCACACTGATATTGCTGCCAGGTATACCTTCAAAGTGGACGCTGATTTTCCTGCGTCAAACAGGTGTTGTAAGAAGGTTAATATCGTCTCAATAGGGCAAGTCACAGGATCGTGACCTTCAGCAAGGCACCAGTCTTGGAAAACTTTCCATTTATATGAGTACTGGGCTCTAGTGCTCGGCGCCCTAGCAGACTGTAGTGTTTCTACTACTGCATCTGGCAAACCTCGTCTGAATAGACGGCTCCGTTCAACGGCCAGACCCAGAGTTGGAGCTGGGCTGGGTTCGGGTGCTATAATAGCCCCTCCGCTTGGCTCAGGAGGTCCTTGTGCAGCAGGAGCTGCCACGGCTGATCCGACAACATGTCGGAGAGGAGAGCAAACCAGGGGCGTCTCGGCCATCTGGGTGCAACCAGCAAAACCTGTGCTCTCTCCACCCTGATCCTCTCTAGTGTCAGGGGTAATAATGGTAGCAGAGGTAACGCATACAATAGCCCCTGTGGCCAGGGGTGAGCTAGCGCGTCTACTCCCAGGGGGCCCCCGTCTCTCTCCATGGAGAACCATAGGGGGCAATGAGTGGACTCGGCTGTGGCAAAGAGGTCGAAACCTCTCCCAAATCTGTTTCACCACTTGAGGATGCAGTCTCCACTCCGAGCTGTCTGGAGCTCTTCTGGACAGGAGGTCTGCTGCCTTATTGTCCACAATGGGGAGGTGAACTGCCCTGATGGAAAGGACAGGAGTCTGTGCACTGTGTGGTGAAGGCCCGGCGAGCGCAGGCCGCCTTGGTGGTTTATGTAGGCTACCACTGTAGTATTGTCCGTCTGGACCAGCACATGTTTGTGTACTAACTGCTGGCAAAAATGAGATAATGCCAGGTTCACTGCTTGCAGCTCTTGGGCATTTATGTGCGCTTGCTGCCAATGTCCCTTCCACTGACCTCTTATTCCTCTCCCATTCCAGACCGCTCCCCAGCCCAGGCTGGAGGCGTCTGTAGTGATCACTTCCCTTCTGTGAGGGGATCCGAGGGGAGATCCGAGGCGCAGATTGCCAGGATGGAGCCACCACTCCAGTGTCTTCCGGCATTGTCTGGACACTCGCACACTTTAGCATAACTGAGGCAGAAGTGTTAAAGGGACTAGGAGCTCTTAAAATAAACAAATCCCCTGGGCCGGATGAGATCCTCCCAGTAGTACTCAAAGAAATGAAAGAAGTAATTTACAAACCGCTAACCAAGATCATGCAGCAGTCTCTTGACACAGGGGTGGTACCGACAGACTGGAAAATTGCAAACGTAATACTGATCCAAAGCCTGACTTCTATTATATGCAAACTTATGGAAACTATAATAAGATCCAAAATGGAAAATTACCTATATGGTAACAGGGTATCCTGGGAGACAGTCAACATGGTTTTAGGAAAGGGAGATCATGTCTAACTAACTTGCTTGATTTTTTTGAGGATGCAACATCCATAATGGATAATTGCAAAGCATATGACATGGTTTATTTAGATTTCCAGAAAGCTTTTGACAAAGTCCCACACAAAAGATTAATTCTCAAACTGAACGCAGTTGGGATTCAAGGAAACACATGTACATGGATTAGGGAGTGGTTAACATGTAGAAAACAGAAAGTACTGATTAGAGGAAAAACCTCAGAATGGAGTGTGGTAACCAGTGGTGTACCACAGGGATCAGTATTAGGTCCTCTGCTATTCCTAATCTACATTAATGATTTAGATTCTGGTATAGTAAGCAAACTTGTTAAATTTGCAGATGACACAAAAGTAGGAGGAGTGGCAAACACTGTTGCAGCAGCAAAGGTCATTCAAAATGATCTAGACAAGATTCAGAACTGGGCAGACACATGGCAAATGACATTTAATAGAGAAAAGTGTAAGGTACTGCACGCAGGAAATAAAAATGTGCATTATAAATATCATATGGGAGATACTGAAATTAAAGAATGAATCTATAAAAAAGACCTAGGAGTTTTTGTTGACTCAGAAATGTCTTCATCTAGACAATGTGGGGAAGCTATAAAAAAGGCTAACGAGATGCTCGGATACATTGTGAAAAGTGTTGAATTTAAATCAAGGGAAGTAATGCTAAAACTGTACAATGCACTAGTAAGACCTCATCTTGAATATTGTGTGCAGTTCTGGTCACCTCGCTATAAAAAAGATATTGCTGCTCTAGAAAGAGTGCAAAGAAGAGCAACCAGAATTATTCTGGGCTTAAAAGGCATGTCATATGCAGACAGGCTAAAAGAATTGAATCTGTTCAGTCTTGAACAAAGAAGACTACGTGGCGACCTAATTCAAGCATTCAAAATTCTAAAAGGTATTGACAGTGTCGACCCAAGGGACTTTTTCAGCCTGAAAAAAGAAACAAGGACCAGGGTTCACAAATGGAGACTAGACAAAGGGGCATTCAAAACAGAAAATAGGAGGCACTTTTTTACACAGAGAATTGTGAGGTTCTGGAATCAACTCCCCAGTAATGTTGTTGAAGCTGACACCCTGGGATCCTTCAAGAAGCTGCTTGATGAGATTTTGGGATCAATAAGCTACTAACAACCAAACGAGCAAGATGGGCCGAATGGCCTCCTCTCGTTTGTAAACTTTCTTATGTTCTTATGTACCGATCTCGGATCGGGTGCACCTTGAGCGTATTTACTCAGGCTTGAAGAGAGCTCATTCAGCAGCCCTAGTGGAAGGATTCTCGAGGCGGCTGCCATCAGCCCCAACAACCTTTGATATACTCTGACCTGTAGGAGAGCATCCTCTGAATAGGGAGAGAGTCTGGCCTCCAACAACTGAGTCCTGGGTGCATTCTTGCCATGGGTCATTGCCGTTGGTCAGTCCGGTTGTGGGGTGAGGGGGGTTTGGTGGCAGCGGGGGCCCCTCGGGGGTGGTCTCCCTTGAGCTTGGGAGGGGGCGGGTCTCCAGCCTGAGAACCGGTTACCCCTGGCCTGCGGTGGTCCCCTGTCTCTGCCTGCTTGTCTACCCTGGGGTGGAGGGCAGTGTTCAGACCCTTTTACCCCAGCAGGCTGCGAATGCCACCTTGGGCGCTGACGGTAAGCCCGAAGGTGCCAAAACTTAGAGGCGACCTCCGTGGCCTTGTGGGACCTTTCAAGGCTCACATCAATGGTCGTCCCAAAAGTCTGCTCTAGTGTAATGGGGACATCCAGTAGCGCCACCTTCTCGGTCACCACGACCTTGGCTTGTGTCACAAATGCCGGCGGGCAGCCACCATCGCCAGCGACCTCCCTGATGCCTGACCTAACTCCCCCTTTAGGTCAGTCATCGCCTTAGCTACCGCCTGGTGCTCCCTTGTGTCTGCCTCTGTAGCCCTTTCCTGCAGCCTTTCTGCTAACTGGTTCTGGTAGAGCACAAGTATAAGCATGGTATTTGTTGCTCGGACTGACAGCGCTGCCGATGCGTAGGCTTTTTGTAGCGTTCACATCCGTTGTCCTGCAAGGTTTGGACGGACAGCTTAGGTTCTTATCCCTTTTATTGAAGGTGGAACCTTGCACCAATACCGTGACCATGTCCCCGATAGTGGGGAATGTGTGTAGGCCTGCTTCTTGGGCTCCTGCAGTATAAAGCAGAGACTCTGCTGTTCCGGAGGCTAAGGGTGCAGACGCTGCACACGCTGCATTAGGGCCGGGAACTCTCCCTTCTGCAACACATGTGGCAAGGGCAGTAAGGAGCCACCCATCGTGGCCTGCACAATGGAGGTGGCTGGGTCCGAGACGTCCGATCTGGATGTCGTGTAGGACAGCTCGCCTGCACTAGGGGGTCTAGGCAGAGGGGATGGGGAACATGACTGGGGGCTCGGACTGCCCTGTGATTTTAATAAGAGTCTCTAGCATGTTCTGCTGAGCCCTAACAGTCTCCACCAGCTCAGCAAAGCACTGCTCGGCCGAGCTTGGGTACCTCTTAGGCGACTGAGAGGGGGATCGTCTACGCCTGCGTGGGGAAGGGGAGCAGTGCCTGCGTGGTGACCGCCTGTCCCCTGGTTAGCGTCCTCTCAAGTGGTACCACTTCTGAGGTGTCTGCGCCTCTGTGCCAATGCTGGGGAAGGGGAGGGTAACGTAGTTGTGTGGGAGAGTTCCCTGGCCACTGTAGCAGGGGGGGTCCAAGAGGGCCTCTGCAGAGGGCCTTGGACCACTGACCTCATTCTCCCTTGGCTCGGGGAGAGAGACTCTGCTGGGGATGGGGCTGCTCTCCGGCGCTTAGTTCTTCTCGAACTTCCTACACAGAGAGCAGTCTAGCTCACCTGCCAGTGCTTTGGCCACATGGTCTGGCCCTAAGCATCTGGCGCAGGACCGGTGCTTGTCCTGCCTGTGCAGCTTCTCTGTGCACTGGTCACACTGGTGGAAACCAGCTGAGGACCCAGTTGACTGTGCCGACATGCTTTGCAGGTGAAGCTACTGCGCTCGGTGCCGATAGTAGCGTGGTCGGTGCCGGGCTGTGGACGCTATTAAGTGATTCACCGGTGCCGAAGTAGCAGATGCGGGGATCGGCATCAAGGAGAGCGCTGTTGGTGCCGAGGTTGGTGCCGAGGTCGGTGCCGGGCTGTAGACGGCCCCAAAGCTATTCACCGGTGCCGAATAAATTGGTGCCGGGATTGGCGTCAAAGAGCGCGGTCGGTGCTGAGAGATCAGTAGACGCTCCAAAGATGGTCAACCAGTGCCGTGTTAATTGGTGCCGGGTTCTTCGTCGAACAGTCGGTGCCGGGCTGTAGGTGGCACCAAAGATGTTTACACTTGTGCTGAGTCTATCTGCCGGGTAGGCACTGTTTTTCTTAACCTCGCAGTCGGCGGGAAAAAACGTGGTCGATGCCAGGGTATGCAGCTGATTCAGTCAGCATTCCAAGGGCAAGAGCAGCTGTGCTGGAAAGCCAGGGGCTTGAGAGGGGCGCTAGGCCTGAGCTGGGTTTTTTTTTTTTTTTTTTTTTTGTTCCCGGTCGCTGTGACCAATTAAATTGACGTAGAGGATGACACCACGAGCCCGCAGAGTCTCCTTACAGCACCACAACAGCTCCTCACACGGTATATCAAACTAACACGAGGCTTGGCTGGAAATGCAGTACTGTGTGTCCTTTTGTGATGCAGTGCCTTTTACACCTGTTTGAAAAGTTAAACAGCGCATGTAAAATACACAGATTCGTGTGAAAATAAATTGGACCTGACGCGTATGACAAGTAATGAATAAATGGACCTTAAAGGGTTAACATTCTAATTTACAACTAATCTTAACATAAAAAGCTACATAAACATGACGCTGGTCTAGAGACAAGGAAAATTGTGTCTGTGACAGGACACTGTAATAAAGGCTCAATTCGCAGCTACTGGACAGCAAACCAACAAGAAAGACACGATTGGTCCACGCCCTGCCTCAAAACCAGGAAGGTTATCCAGCGAAATATCAGTAGTTTAAGGTAAATATAGGTTTTAAAGTTTTTTTTTTTAAAGAAATAAATCATTTTCTAATGCTCTACCATGTGGTAGATGTCCTTGACTTTTGTTAGCGCCATCACCTACGGCTCGAGACGCATAACTCAAGTCGCGGTCATCTACCACATGGTAGAGGCCGCATCAACGGGCTCTGTCACTTAAATAGAAAGCCTAATCTTTTCTGTGGCATAGCGTTTTGTTGTATTAGCATTCGTTTATTTTTTCCAAGAATACTTTTGTCATGTTCTGAATTGGTGTTTTTTTTTATTTTACACAGATGATATGAATGGCTGCTGAAATGTATCATATCTCTTTACTAGCTTATTGTCTTTTTTATAATATGTCATCTGTTGAGCATAAGGGATAGCGAGTAAAAAACCTGCTAACAATAAGTATACATTACAAAATTAAAACAGTACTATTGATTAATCAAAAAAGACATACATGCAATGTAATTAGTGAATTGAATCTATAGCAATTACTAGGTTAAAGCAAACCATATAAATATAAAACTGGCAGAGCAAGGTTTCCAGTATATTATTGTTGACTTATGGGAAGTATATAATCAATGAAATATTGTTTTTAAAGTTAAATGAAATTTGTAAGAACGTAACTCTCACCGTTCTATAAGAATGGCTCACTGATGTTTCATGACTACGTTAAGAGGTAACAGATATTGGTAGTGTACTATGTCTAACATAGGAAGTAAATCTTTTATATAAATCTCATGTTAGAAAATGTGATAGATGTGGTCTGTGTTGCTGAATATTGTTTGTCATAAGGATTTGTAAGTGAATTAGACTGAATCTATTAAGGTTAGATTACAGTAATGCCATTCCTATGAATGCTGATTGTCATATTGAAATCAATTTACAGAAACTCTTCCTAAAGGTTTAAGAAAGATAAAAAAAATGACTATTTGACAATAATGAAATATCAAAGTACAATAGGAAGTGACCTGTTAATTGTTGGAAATAATTGATAATTGTTGTAAATACTGCTTGTAAAATGTGTAATACTTTACAAGGTGAAATTAAAGATAGAGCACTGATTTAAAAACAAAAAAAAAATAATCTACCCAGCCAAAATTGTACTGAATGTAAGGTTTTTAGAAAGATAATATTTAACCAAATTTTAAAATTCCTTTTTCGTGAAGAAAAAAAAAAAAAAAAAAAAAAAAGACATGTAATGTTAATCTACAAGAATACAAATAATATTCACTGGTTGTGATTTGTAAAACCCCTCCTTAAAAGGAATGACTGTACAATACCTGTGTGTCATAGGAAGTAATACATTTACTACAAAGGTTGAAAACCCTTAATAATATAATACCATAAATACACAATATGTAATAACTTGCATGCTAAAGCTAGTTTAGAAACTAGTAAACTTGATGACTTCCAGACGTATTGGAATTTTCTTTTTCATACATGCAAATATCTTTTGTTCTTTATTTCTCGAGTCATAGATGATTTAATTGATTGTTGATGCTTGTCCAGTAATAACACTGAATTACACTGCTTAATTTTCATTGAGGCCTTTTCGTCTTTATTCAGGAGGAGTGTAACGGAGACGGAGCAGATGGACCAGTCAAATCAGGGTATGGCTAAAATGTTTGAAATCATTTGAGAAACTTGCAAGTTAATATTTTTCTCTTCTCCCATCTCTTGGTCAGAGGTAGACAAATGCAGCTTCGTTAAGCTGGGTTGTAACAATTCCTTTGCATAATCAGACAATTCTGGCAGAGTTTGATGAGAGACAGGCAAGGGTGAGTTTCTCTCTCCCCCTGAAGAAAGCAGAGATGGGGGAAGCCAGTCAATCGCCCTTGAGAGGACAAAGGAACTTTGGTTAAACTGTCAATCACAAGCTGTGGGCTTGGCCAAGGAGTGTCCCAGAGACAAACTAACCGGTGTTTCGGTACGTTGTGTGACTTTAGAACACCACATGCAAATTCAAAGATCCAATCAAGATGGGTTGGGGTTTAATTCAAAAGACATAGACAAGCAGAAATCAAGGGGCAGATACCTGTCTTGCTGAGAAGCAATGGATGTCAGAAAACTGTTTAATGTTAAACTCAGATAAAACAGAGATGATTCTCTTGGGATCCCCAAATGAACTAAATAATTTAAATCTATCAGATTTTACATGTGGTCATTTCTCCTCTGAACTGAAGGCTGAAATAAGAAAGTTGGGTGTCATTTTTTTATCTTTCATTGGAGCCACACATTAGGACTGTAACTAAAGTGACTTTTATTTATTAAGGAATGTAGTTAAACTAAGACATTCTCTTTCGCTGCAGGATGCTGAGAGACTGATGCATGCCTTTGTAACATCTAGGATTGATTATTGCAATGCACTTTTTTTCTGGTATTTCAGTTGTGTTTTATCTAGATTGCAGGTTGTGCAAAATGCTGCTGCCAGAGTTTTAACTAGAACAGAGAAGTATGAACACATTAACCATGTGGTAGCAGCCTTACATTGGTATGGTTTAGGATTGATTTTAAAGTACAGCTTTTAGTTTATAAAGCTTTAAATGGCCTTGCTCCTCTGTATTTAAAATATTTGCGGAACCTACTGTACATGTCCCCAATCTCTCTCTCTTAGATCACAGGATGAAGGTTTTCTTAGTACTCCATGGGCACAGAGAAAGAAGACAGGTGGCAGCGTTCAGCTTTAGAGCACCAAAAGTGTGGAATTATCTGCCATAATTTGTGAGGGAGGTACTATCTCTTGCTGCTTTTAAATTAAGATTGAATACAATAATCCGTCGTGTATCTGACTGCGGTGGGACCAGAGTAAGGGCGGATCTGTAAAAAAAGGAGGATAAATGAATCCTATTTTAAATACCATTATACACAGCTGTAACAATTACTATAGTCACACAATTATTGTCTTGAGATTCAGCTTTTATTAGGGAGCTCCCCTAAATCCTTTGTTTAGAAAGATACAGGGTATTAATGCTGGTGACAGAGTAGCCATCTGTTCTGTGGGTGTTTTCATTCACTGCTGAGTGACAAGCAAATTGAGAAGTTGATACGACCCGCAGGCGAACAGGATTTATTTACATAACACACTGAACAGCTCACATGACAGTACCAGCAATGGTTGCACACGGAGCACATACACCACAGTGTGCAAAAACTTTGGTAGGATCTACAATCTCTGAACTAATCTTCTCTGCTCAATAATAAAGTAACGTTGCTGAAGACATAGATCTAGCACCGGATAAAGTTGCTAATGCTAAGCGTCTATATCACTGCCGCCGATACGAGACAGATTAATTACACGTATAAAAACATTACAGACATATGTTTTCAAGTTACCTTTTGAAATGGAAGGTATATTTTACTACTTTAAAAAAAAAAAAAAAAAATATATATATATATATATATATATATATATATATATATATATATATATATATATATAGTAATAATTACATTGACTTGTTTTACTATTTTATATAGTGTGTAATTTAAAGGGGTATTTGGATTTTGTCACCTTGCCATTTACTTGTTTTGTATGTTATTTGTATGAACTCTTTGGCTGATTGACGTGAATCTTGGGTATATGTTATCTTTGTAGTGTCCTCTAATCAGGAAAAGTTCCTACATGGCAGCCATGAGCCAATCAATACATGCCAGTTTTGCCCATTTTTCACCCTGAAATGACACATTCCTACCACTGGGGCGCTGCTACCAGAGTTAGAACATAAGAAAATTTACAAACGAGAGGAAGCCATTCAGCTTATCTTGCTCATTTGGTTGTTAGTAGCTTATTGATCCTAGAATCTCATCAAGCAGCTTCTTGAAGGATCCCAGGGTGTCAGCTTCAACAACATTACTGGGGAGTTGGTTCCAGACCCTCACAATTCTCTGTGTAAAAAAGTGCCTCCTATTTTCTGTTTTGAATGCCCCTTTGTCTAGTCTCCATTTGTGAACCCTGGTCCTTGTTTCTTTTTTCATGTCGAAAAACTCCCTTGGGTTGACATTGTCAATACCTTTTAGAATTTTGAATGCTTGAATTAGGTCGCCATCGAATTAGTTCTTTGTTCAAGACTGCGTGGATTCAATTCTTTTAGCCTGTCTACATATGACATGCCTTTTAAACCTGGAATAATTCTGGTCGCTCTTCTTTGCACTCTTTCTAGAGCAGCAATATCCTTTTTGTAGCGAGGTGACCAGAACTGCACACAATATTCAAGATGAGGTCTTACTAATGCATTATACAGTTTACACATTACTAACTTTGATTTAAATTCAACACTTTTCATAATGTATCCGAGCATCTTGTTGGCCTTTTTTTATAGCTTCCCCACATTGTCTAGATGAAGACATTTCTGAGTCAACAAAAACTCCTAGGTCTTTTTCATAGATTCCTTCTCCAATTTCAGTATCTCCCATATGATATTTATAATGTACATTTTTATTTCCTGCGTGCAGTACCTTACACTTTTCTCTATTAAATGTCATTTGCCATGTGTCTGCCCAGTTCTGAATCTTGTTTAGATCATTTTGAATGACCTTTGCTGCTGCAACAATGTTGCCACTCCTCCCATTTTTGTGTCATCTGCAAATTGAACAAGTTTGCTAACTATACCAGAATCTAAATCATTAATGTAGATTAGGAATAGCAAAGGACCTAATACTGATCCCTGTGGTACTCCACTGGTTACCACACTCCATTCTGAGGTTTCTCCTCTAATCAGTACTTTGTTTTCTACATGTTAACCAGGTACATGTGTTTCCTTGAATCCCAACTGTGTTCAGTTTGAGAATTAATCTTTTATGCAGGACTTTGTCAAAAGCTTTCTGGAAATCTAAATAAACCATGTCATATGCTTTGCAATTATCCATTATTGATGTTGCATCCTCAAAAAAATCAAGCAGGCTATTTAGACAGGATCTCCCTTTCATAAAACTATGTTGACTGTCTCCCAGGACCCTGTTACCATATAGGTAATTTCCATTTTGGATCTTATTATAGTTTCCATAAGTTTGCATATAATAGAAGTCAGGCTTACTGGTCTGTAGTTACCTGGTTCAGTTTTGTTTCCCTTTTTGTGGATTGGTATTAACTTAGCAATTTACCAGTCTGTCATAACAAACCCTGTGTCAAGAGACTGCTGCATGATCTTGGTTAGCGGTTTGTAAATTACTTCTTTCATTTCTTTGAGTACTACTGGGATGATCTCATCCAGTCCAGGGGATTTGTTTATTTTAAGAGCTCCTCGTCCCTTTAACACTTCTGCCTTGGTTATGCTAAAGTTATTTAAAACTGGATGGGAACTGGATGACATATGGGGCATGTTGTCAGTATCTTCCTTTGTAAAAACTTGTGAAAAGTAATCATTTAATATATTTGCTATTTTTTTTCTTCATCTACGATTTTGCCATTTGTATCTCTTAAACATTTAATCTCCTCTTTGAATGTTCGCTTGCTGTTGTAATATTGGAAAAACATTTTGGAATTGGTTTTAGCTCCCTTAGCAATGTTCATTTCTATTTCTCTCTTGGCCTTTCTAACTTCCTTTTTGACTTGCATTTGCAGTTCTGTGTACTCTTTCTGCGTACTTTCTTTTTGGTCCTTTTTTTAATGCTCTGTAAAGTGCCTTTTTTCGCTGAATTTTTTTTAACTGATCTATTAAACCATTTTGGCAATTTAGTTTTACATTTAAATTTGTCTACTTTAGGGATGTAATTGTTTTACACCGCTAGTACTACATTTTTGAAGAACAGCCATCCCTTTTCTGTCGATGTTTTCTCATTTTACTCCAATCATCTATTTCTGTTAGTCTTTGTTTCATACCTTCATAGTTTGCTTTTCTAAAATTGTAAACCTTAGCTTTAGTCATTACTTTTGGGGTTTTAAAATTTTTTATTATGCCCTTTGAATTTTTGTCTGTTATTCTGACCCATATTGATTCAGCTTTATTTTCTTTGTCCCAGTTTAACACCTCTGCTTCAAGACTGTTTTTATGTATAACACTACTCCTCCACCTCTTCTGTCCTGCCTGTCTTTCTTATACAGTGTATACTGTATTGCCAGGTCTGCGGTTTTCCCGTAGAATTGGGCTACTTTAAAAATACAGCCGCGGGAAACATTAAGGAGTCGCAGGTTGATAATGTAATTAGATTAGTGGTATAACTTTAAAAGACAAACTGTTTTCATGTTTGCAATACTGTTTGGGATTCAGTACCAGCATTAATGTTTCAATAAAGGGATCACGTTGTAATTTCTTTGCTGGTCTGTTATGAATGTTGATTTGTTCCTTCAGAGCTTCCTTACGAATTTGTTGATAGTGGCGTGTGGAAGTACTGGGACTTGCAGTTTCTATCAATTTTATACCAGATATCTTATTACGAAAGCTTTTGATATATTTTTTATGATTAGGCCTACATGTTAATAATAAGCTTGCTTTCATTTAAAATAAATAATTGGGCTATTTTTAGGCTATTTTTGAAGTTACTTTGGGTTATAAACTCTACAGTAATCTGGCAACCCTGGCTGCTACCATGGCAAACAGCAATCTAGAAAAATATTTCTTGAAGCAAGCATTTTTCGCTGCTGTCTAGAAAGAATAGTTTCTCTAACTCATGCAACTTAAAACATGGTAATTACACTGGAAAGGGTGATATTATTTTACACACACACAGTACAGTATACAAAGACACATACTGTAAACTAAGAAAGAAAAATGAAGCCCTGTTGCTGCTGCACAGCATCCATACGAAAAAAAAAACTGCACCGTGCTTTTTAAACCAGAAAACAATCGAAACAATAACATGTATAATACATGAGCTTTACAAGTCACACCAGTACAGTTTGTTTAAAAACTAGTAATAACATTGTTTAGAAACAAAGACTGTGATCTCGGTTTGTACAGAAATGTACTGTAAAGTGAGATGAGGGCGCGTGTGTGTGTGAAACGCTATTGTATTGATAGCTGAACCGATGCCCAGTAGGAAAAAAATGCACCATTTAAACCAGAAGACAATCAAAACAATAAAATGTATAATACATGAGATGTACAAGTCACGTTGTACAGTTCGTTTAAAAATCAGAAGAAAAATTAGAAGTGAGTAGTTTTGAGATTTATAATTATACTGTTACAGTATAATCGTGAATCTCGAAAAACTACTCACTTCTAAATCTTTTGTAGACATTTTTGTATTACTTTAGTATAAATACATGTTAATTTGGATTCATATGTTTTTTTCTGACTATGTCAACAAAAAGACACAAATTCACACGTTTTCTCATTGGAAATAGTGATATTGTAGCAATCTCAGAAATGAGGGAAGTGAGACAGTAATTCAGATCTGAACAGGGCTTTATTTTAGCAGCACAGAACTGAATTAACAGGCAACCGAGTGCTGCGCTGTTGTTACGATTCCTCCGATCCTATATCCCCAGCAATGCTAACAGTTCCCCTTTCTTTTTCTGTATCACCCAGCACCGTTTGGTGTCTCAACACGTTCTAATCTCCACCTCCCCTGCATCTCATTTTCCAGAACTAACCCCTCCAATCCCCCCTGCTCTCTTAACCCATGACCTCTTTTTGGGGTGCTGCTGCCGTAACTCCAGTCAGGATTGGCTCTCCAGTTCTGCCGCCGCTACAAGCTCCCCCCTCAAGTCCCCACGTCCGAGGGGACCGACAAAGTCAAGAAACCAGGTGGACAGCGGCGGCGCCTTGTCCGAACTGATGAGTCCGGGCCCCTAACATCCACTGGGGCTGCATCAGACCCTGGTTTGACAGGGCTGATGGGGTTGGAAGGTCCGGCCAAAGGTGAGACAGGAACCTCTGGACGGGGCTGAATTGGTGTGTGGCCTTGGTAAGGGGCTAGGCGATCCCTGTGTAGGGCCACTCGCCGGCCTGTAGGGGGCATCTGTACTCTATATACAACTTCGCTCAGGCTCTCCAGCACCGGGCAGGGCCCCGTCCACAGGCTGTCCAACTTGGGGCAGTGACCCCAGCATCGTCTCGAGTTGAAAACCCAGACGAGCTCCCCTGCTTCAAAGTGTCGCCCCCTTGCCTGGAGATCATAATTCCTCTTTTGCCGGCAGCCTGCCGCCTGAAGTTGGTCCCGGGTGAAGCTGTGTGCCACCTCCATGCGTTCTTGGAGTCTCGTGGCGTATTCTGGACCAGTTGGTTCAGAGTCTTGCTCCGGTGGCTGTCCGAAAACCAGTTCTGGAGGAGTGCAAAGTTCACGCCCCAGCATGAGGAGGGCAGGTGTGCATGCAGTGGACTCTTGGACTGCGGAGCGGCAGGCGAGCAAAATAAGTGGGAGTTGGGCGTCCCAATCGTGCTGGTGTTCCGCCGTGGTAATGGCCAGCTGGAGAGCCAGTGTGCGGTTGAACCGCTCCACGGTCTTGCGTATCCCCAGATGCCGACACATCTGTGCGAATACCTGGGACTCAAAGTTCCTCCCCTGGTCAGAATGGAGCTCTTCAGGGACACCAAACCGGCTGAAGAATCCCTCCAGCAGTGCTTCTGCCACTGTCTCTGCTTCTTGGTCGGGAATGGTGTATGCTTCTGGCCACTTGGTAAAATAATCCAGTGCCACCAAGACAAAAGATTTCCTTTCCCTGAGCCGGGAAAGGGGCCCAGGACGTCGACCCCTACCCTTTCCATAGGCCCACCGACTGGGAACTGTTGGAGGGGTGCATGGGACCGGTTCGTAGGTCCCTTCCGGGCGGTGCAGTCATCGCACCTGCGGCAATGTGCCTCCACGTCTCTCCGGCACTGGCTCCAGTAGAACCTTTGACGGATCCGACGCAACGTCTTGGTCACCCCAAAGTGGCCTGTGCCCGGGGTGCCATGATGGGCCTGCTCTTCTCTCAAGGCCTGGGGGACGACGACTTGCCATCGGTCCTCTACTGTCGCTGGCTCTCTCCACCTTCGTTGCAGGATCCCTTCCTGAATCCTGAGTCCAGCCCACTGTGACCACAGACTCTTCGTCCCCAGTGCCTGCATCGCCACTTCACCCCGTGGCGGTCGCTGCTGACTCTGGAACCACTGTAGCACCGGTTTTAGTTCCGGGTCCTCTTCCTGTTGCCGCCTCCACTCCTCTAACCCCAACGGGACTAACTCCCGGCACACAACTGTCCCCGTCTCCCTGTCACTCTCTCTCTGCCCCTCTCTAATTGCTTCTTCCTCCCTGTCTTCTCTCCTGGGGCAGTGCGTGCAGTTGTCTTCCACACAAGGACGGCGGGACAGGGCGTCCGCATTAGCATGGAGCACTCCAACCCTGTGCTGGATCTTGAAGTCAAAGGACTGGAGCTGTTCGATCCAGCGGGCGACCTGTCCATCCGGCTCCTTAAAGTTCAGTAGCCATTGCAGTGCTGCGTGGTCTGTCAGGACCAGAAAAGGTAGCCCACAGAGGTAGTGGCGGAAGTGAAGGACCGCTGCGACCACGGCCAAAAGCTCTCTCCTCGTGACGCAGTACCTCCTCTCTGTCTTGCTTAGCGAACGACTGTAATAGGCCACAACCTTCTCACCATTCGGTCCTTGTTGGGACAGCACAGCTCCTATCCCCTCATTGCTGGTGTCAGTGTCCAGTACGAAAGGCAAGAGTGGGTCAGGGGGAGAGAGCACAGGAGACTGGGTCAAGGCCTTCTTCAGAGCGTCGAAGGCGGTCTGATGCACAGCCGTCCACAGAAAGGCCTTCCCCTTCTTTAACAACTGGTGTAGGGGGGCCGCGATGTTGGCGAAGCACAGCATGAAGCGACAGTAGTAGGAGGCCACTCCTGGACAGCGACTTACTTTGCACTAGTTCAGTGCCCCCCCCCCCCCCCCCCCCCCCCCGAGACCCCCCCCCCCCACCCCCCCCCCCCACCCCCCCGCACCCCCCCCCCACCCCCCGGGAGACCCTGAGTCCCGCCACTGTGGCTCCATGGACCAGCAGATCGTCCACCTTACACCAGGCCAGAACCTGGCGTAGGCTGCAATGGCTGCCTGGAATGTAGCTCCATGCACTAGCAGACCATCCAAGTACACCAGGCATTCCTGCAGGGGCACATCTACCAAGACCCTTTCCATGAGCCACGCAAACGTTGCAGGTGCATTGCACAGTCCGAACGGCATTACTTTAAACTGCCAAAGTCCACTGCCAGTGGAGAAAGCAGTCTTGGGATGTGCGGTCGGTGTCAAGGCCACCTGGTAGTAGTCACTCTTGAGGTCCAAGGAGGAGAACCAGGTTGAGCCCGCCACCAAGTCCAGAGACTCATCGATATGAGGGAGGGGGTACAAATCCTTCCTTGTCACCTCACTGAGGTGACGGTAGTCGACGCATAGCCGCCAAGCCCCGTCCTTCTTCGGCACCATCACAAAGGGTGCTGCCCAGGGGCTGTCTGCAGGCTCGATCAGCCCAGTTTCTGCCATTTCCTTGAGCAGTTCTTCAGCAGCGGTGTGTCTAGCCAGAGGTAAGTGGCGAGGTAGCAGCTTGATGGGAGCAGCCTCCCCCGTATCGATTTCATGTTGAACTAGGTGAGTCAAACCGGCTTCTTCAGGGCTGCTAGCAAAGCTGTAGCGGTGCTCTAGTAGCAGTTCCCGAAGATGGACCTGTTGCTCTGGGCTAAGCCCCTCACAATTCCAGTGCCAGACAGTGGTCACTGCGGCTAGAGCAGCATCTTCAGAGGTGCTGACTGGCCTGGGGCGGCCAGCGGGGGTTGCAGTTGGTCTGGTCGGTGGTTGCAGGGTGGACTCCGATGAGGTCAAGCCCACTTTAGCCTCCGGTCCCAAGATGATCGCAGGGGCCACCAGAGGTTGGGGTGTGGCAGCGACGGCTGTAGTGGTGTTGGTGTGCAGCAAACTGGTTCGGGGATCCTGGGTTCCCTCTGAAGGTCGGGGGTTAGTGGTGATTTCCCCTGGGGAAGCCAGCGGTAGTGCGGAGCCTCCTTGGAGGTGGAGAGTCCCAGTCTGCAAGTCCAGCTGTCCCCCCACGCTCCGCAGAAAGTCGAGGCCCAGGATGCAAGGGTCCTGAACTGCAGCTACCCATACGGGGTGATGCACCAGCTTGTCACCAACCTGGATTGTTCTCCCGTCACTGTCTTCAGTTGGACTGACGTGGGTTCCAATCGGACGGTTCCAGGGAGGACATCTGGTCGCACCAGTGTGACAGTCGACCCTGTGTCAACTAGGGCTGTGCAAGGGGCCCCTTCGACCTGCACAGCGACATGGCAAAAGTCCCCCACTGAAGTCCGCCCCACGACTGCTGTGGCCCCTGTGGGAGATGGAGTAAATTGAAAAGTAGTGGCAGACCCAATGGTTGAAGGTTCGCAGGTGGTGGTTGGTAGATGCACCGCTTGGGAGGTAGCGGTAGGGGTTGAAGGGGGTAGGGGCCCGGTGGTAGTCCTGGGGGGATGAGACGGGGCCCGTGCTGTCCCTTCTACACGGACCACGAGTCGTTTCCCGAGGGTGAGTTTGTGGGTCCTGGAGCCTGGGGGGTGTTGGCCCCAGGACACTGGTATTGCAGGTGTCCCGTCTGGCCGCAGGTCCAACAACGTCGAGGGAAGGAATGGCGGGGTCCACTGTCCCTCGTAGTCACAGAGCGCAAGAGGGCAACCAGGTCTGTAGTTGATAGTGCCTGGGAAGGTGGGGTTGTCATTTTCCCCTCTTCAGCAGCAGCTTGACGCACCTCAGCCCGCCGCTTGTCGGCCCCTCCCTGTTCAGTCACCTTCTCCCAGTCCTTAGCCATCTGCAGCACGCTCTGTAGGGTCTGTGGCTTCTGCAACCTTAGGTAGCTCCACAGGGGGCCCGGACCGTGCGCCTCAACAAACTGGTATCGGGCGTGGTCTTCCTGCTCTCTGGGGGTTGCAGCTGCAAAGGCCCGACAACTCTCCCGCTCCAAGTCTGAGGCCAGCTTCTAGCTTCTCCCCAGGCTGCCGCAATCTGCGTCTAAAATCTTGAACTAGACAGTCCGTGGGCCCGCTACCCAGCTCAGTGTTAGTCCGTGGGCAGGGGGAAGGTTTAAGAGAACCAGCTGCGCGTCCCCTTTCAGTGCCGCTGCTAGCCTAAGCAGGCACTCCCTCTCACTCCAGCCCTAAAGTCCAGCCATCAGCTCTGTTTGGGCCTTAAAGGCCTCCCAGCTCCCGGTACAGTCAAAGCTGGGTATCTTAATGTGGCTGCTGGGTCCCCCTATCCTCCCGCTAGCAGCATATGGCCCCTCTATTGGCACATCTTCGTCACTGCCCCTCCATACATAAGGTTGCCACTTGACCTTACCGTCATATCGCTGCCTGGTGGGTGCAGCTCCTGTTGCGGGCCTCCCTCCTATGTCTCTCGGCCAGAGCGGTGTAGAGGTAGCACAGTAGGGGGTTTGGGCCCCCCCTCATATCCTCCATGGGCGCCGCCATGTTGTTTGTTATGGGCGCCGCCATCTTGTTGCTTATTGGTGCCACGCCATGTGCTCCTCTCCATCAGCTGCACTGCCCACGCTGTTTTCGGTTCCTCCTTTAGCTCACCTCACCCCTGGTTGATGCGTACAGACTCCTCCCTATCTCTCTGACCTGCGCTTGTTCCCACTAACCAGCTCTGTCGCCGTGCGAGATCCTCCTCCATCTCCATTATTCTCACCTCCATCTCTGAGATATCGCGTTCCATGTCCCACTTCTGAACACCAATGTAGCAATCTCAGAAATGAGGGAAGTGAGACAGTAATTCAGATCTGAATAGGGCTTTATTTTAGCAGCACAGAACTGAATTAACAGGCAACCGAGTGCTGCGCTGTTGTTACGATTCCTCCGATCCTATATCCCCAGCAATGCTAACAGTTCCCCTTTCTTTTTCTGTATCACCCAGCACCGTTTGGTGTCTCAACACGTTCTAATCTCCACCTCCCCTGCATCTCATTTTCCAGAACTAACCCCTCCAATCCCCCCTGCTCTCTTAACCCATGACCTCTTTTTGGGGTGCTGCTGCCGTAACTCCAGTCAGGATTGGCTCTCCAGTTCTGCCCCCGCTACAATATTTTGAAATTTACCTGTCCTGGTCACAAAAGCAAAGTTTGTGGGTAATAGCCATTTTCTGTACTTTTGAGGCATAAGCAATTAGGAAATAACACTTACTACCCAGGAACAACAACAACAACAAAAAAAAAAATTGTTACACGGTGTAATCATGCAATGTACACAGTATTGTGCTCTTCATATTTCTAGCAATTGAACTTGCAAGCCAGAAAAATAGTAGCAATATCACTGTAGATTAGAGGCTAATCTTGAAGGCAATCTGGTTATTTATGTTTTCCCTCAGTATTACTAAGCACATTTTTTTTTTAATTTTTTTTTTCTTTAAAAATGTTTACCTCAATATACCACGTGGTTTAGTCTGAATCCCATGCGTGTTTAGACCCTGTTCAGGCTTCGGTTCAGTATTCCAGCGGCGCGGTAAACAGCAATTAAGAAAAAATGTCCTTAATTTACACGCAGTGTATGCAATTTAAAAACGGCCTTGGTTTGTCAACTGTTTATTATTAACTAGCCGACATGTTAAACCATCAAACTATCGTTGTTTTTTTAAAATTTAGTAATTAATTTTTTAAAAATGCATATTTCAGTGGGTGTTCGTTGTGTACATGTCAGTATAACTTACTGTATTTAGTACTACCTCTTAAAATGTATTAGTGAAAATATTTGACATCTGGTAGCCAAAGTGTTGTTGCTAATCGTGCTGTCTGTTCAGTTTTCATATGTTACCATTCAATGGACCACCAGTTAAACAAAGTTGGCCACGGGGTGAACAGTAATTTTGGTATCAGAGTAAAACGGCGACTAATGTTTTTGAAAATCTAAAACACAACAAAAAGTATAGGAAGGTGTAACTGTCGCAAGTATCCATGTAAGCATTTAAACTAGAAAGGAAGGGGGGAGAAATCAACAAAAAAACAGAAGGGAGACCGCATCAAAACAAGAACAACAACTCAGGTAAGACAACCATTAAATGTATTTATCTAAATGCTAGAAGTATCAGAAACAAAATTCTAGAACTTGAAGCTACTGCACTAACAGGTAACTATGATGTGATAGGTGTTACAGAAACTTGGTTATCTGAGAGTGATGGGGACGAATATAATATTTGTGGGTATACACTGTATAGGAAAGACAGGCAGGACAGAAGAGGAGGAGGGGTAGCGCTATACATAAGAAACAGTCTTGAAGCCCAGGTGTTAAACCTGGACAAAGAAAATAAAACCGAATCAATATGGGTCAGAATAACAGACAAAAATTCAAAAGGCATAATAATAGGAGCATGCTATAGACCACCAGATTCAGACGGTGAGCACAATAATCTGTTATACAATGACATTAGAAATGTGTGTAGCAAAGGAGAAGCCATACTAATGGGGGATTTCAACTTCCCCCAAATAAAATGGGAAAACCCGGTGGGTAGCACGAAGGATGAAATAGAAATGGTGGAAATGACAAATGACTGCTTCCTAACACAATTTGTGAAGGCACCCACTAGAGGGGAGGCATGCCTTGATTTAGTCTTTTCAAATAACGAAGATAGAATAACTAAAACAGAGGTCAGAGAACCACTGGCAAACTCAGACCACAACATGGTCTCATTTGAAGTGTTTTTTAAAATCCCCAAAAGTAAAGACTAAAGCTAATGTTTACAATTTTAGAAAAGCAAACTATGAAGGTATGAAACAGAGACTAACAGAAGTAGATTGGAGTAAAATAGAGAAAACACCCACAGAAGAAGGATGGTTGTTCTTCAAAAATGTAGTACTAGAGGCGCAAAACAATTACATCCCTAAAGTAGACAAATCTAAATGTAAAACTAAATTGCCAAAATGGTTTAATAGATCAATTAAAAAAAATATTCAGCGAAAAAAGGCACTTTACAGAGCATTAAAAAAGGACCAAAAAGAAAGTACACAGAAAGAGTACACGGAACTGCAAACGCAAGTCAAAAAGGAAGTTAGAAAGGCCAAGAGAGAAATAGAAATGAACATTGCTAAGGGAGCTAAAACCAATTCCAAAATGTTTTTCCAATATTACAACAGCAAGAGAACATTCAAAGAGGAGATTAAATGTTTAAGAGATACAAATGGCAAAATCGTAGATGAAGAAAAAAAAATAGCAAATATGTTAAATGATTACTTTTCACAAGTTTTTACAAAGGAAGATACTGACAACATGCCCCACATGTCATCCAGTTCCTATCCAGTTTTAAATAACTTTAGCATAACTGAGGCAGAAGTGTTAAAGGGACTAGGAGCTCTTAAAATAAACAAATCCCCTGGGCCGGATGAGATCCTCCCAATAGTACTCAAAGAAATGAAAGAAGTAATTTACAAACCGCTAACCAAGATCATGCAGCAGTCTCTTGACACAGGGGTGGTACCGACAGACTGGAAAATTGCAAACGTAATACCGATCCACAAAAAGGGAAACAAAACTGAACCAGGTAACTACAGACCAGTAAGCCTGACTTCTATTATATGCAAACTTATGGAAACTATAATAAGATCCAAAATGGAAAATTACCTATATGGTAACAGGGTACTGGGAGACAGTCAACATGGTTTTAGGAAAGGGAGATCGTGCCTAACTAACTTGCTTGATTTTTTTGAGGATGCAACATCGATAATGGATAATTGCAAAGCATATGACATGGTTTATTTAGATTTCCAGAAAGCTTTTGACAAAGTCCCGCACAAAAGATTAATTCTCAAACTGAACGCAGTTGGGATTCAAGGAAACACATGTACATGGATTAGGGAGTGGTTAACATGTAGAAAACAGAAAGTACTGATTAGAGGAAAAACCTCAGAATGGAGTGTGGTAACCAGCGGTGTACCACAGGGATCAGTATTAGGTCCTCTGCTATTCCTAATCTACATTAATGATTTAGATTCTGGTATAGTAAGCAAACTTGTTAAATTTGCAGACGACACAAAAGTAGGAGGAGTGGCAAACACTGTTGCAGCAGCAAAGGTCATTCAAAATGATCTAGACAAGATTCAGAACTGGGCAGACACATGGCAAATGACATTTAATAGAGAAAAGTGTAAGGTACTGCACGCAGGAAATAAAAATGTACATTATAAATATCATATGGGAGATACTGAAATTGGAGAAGGAATCTATGAAAAAGACCTAGGAGTTTTTGTTGACTCAGAAATGTCTTCATCTAGGCAATGTGGGGAAGCTATAAAAAAGGCTAACAAGATGCTCGGATACATTGTGAAAAGTGTTGAATTTAAATCAAGGGAAGTAATGTTAAAACTGTACAATGCACTTGTAAGACCTCATCTTGAATATTGTGTGCAGTTCTGGTCACCTCGCTATAAAAAAGATATTGCTGCTCTAGAAAGAGTGCAAAGAAGAGCGACCAGAATTATTCCGGGTTTAAAAGGCATGTCATATGCAGACAGGCTAAAAGAATTGAATCTGTTCAGTCTTGAACAAAGAAGACTACGTGGCGACCTAATTCAAGCATTCAAAATTCTAAAAGGTATTGACAGTGTCGACCCAAGGGACTTTTTTCAGCCTGAAAAAAGAAACAAGGACCAGGGGTCACAAATGGAGTTTAGAAAAAGGGGCATTCAGAACAGAAAATAGGAGACACTTTTTTACACAGAGAATTGTGAGGGTCTGGAATGAACTCCCCAGTAATGTTTTTGAAGCTGACACCCTGGGATCCTTCAAGAAGCTGCTTGATGAGATTTTGGGATCAATAAGCTACTAACAACCAAACGAGCAAGATGGGCCGAATGGCCTCCTCTCGTTTTGTAAACTTTCTTATGTTCTTATGTTCTTATGATGTACAAAACGGAGTTAATTTCAAACACCAAAAAAAAAAAAAACTGCATTCTAAAATTCACCACGAGGGCCACCTATGACCATGAAAACTGGTAATTCTTGATAAAAATGATATTGCCTTACCCTGCCACATATACTGCTTAATACTAATAATACATCTATATATAATATATATATATATATATATATATATATATATGATATATATATTATATATCATATGGTATATAATATATATATTGTACCCACGTTAAGTACCCACTTTATTTAAGAGTGTAACATAAACTATTAATATATTTCCCATTTTTTCATAACACTACTGTGAACCAAAGGGACGATGCAAAGATCACGATTGACCTGCTAATCGTAATGCAAATAACCACTAAAACTACTGCTGCCACCTTGTTAGCAGAGGCGAACGACATTTTATCATTATACAATGAAACCGTGAACAGCCTTGTCAATGCTATATTAAATACATTATTTAAACAAACAATGTACAAAATCTGTGATAAGTGATGTATAATTTTACAATAAAGTTAATGTTAATCTATTACATCAAACAGACTGATGATAATCCACACAAATGTAAATACAGCATGTTGAAAATTGTGCTGTGCTGCAAGGTTTGGAGAAGGCTTTTCTCTAAAAGCTGCGTGCGACGTCAAAAAGCAGCCGGCACAGCAAGCTCTGGGTAACAGAACGTAGCAATTTAAACGTGTATTCTATGTCGTTGACCGTTTCCTTCAAAACCATTGTCAACATACAGTATCAGTTCACAAAAAGATCTTCCTCAGACAACAGTGATGTTTTGTCCAAATGTTTGCAAAGTCATAACACAAACACAGTTGCATATAAATTCTTCAAACTTCTGAGTTTGCAGGCCTCAGGGAACTAATACCAGCAAATGAATGAAGCTGATTGCTTAAATGCATTTCACTATAAAAGCTAGTTAGAATATTGTTTGCATCCAAATAACATTTTAATTTGCTGCTAAGCAATGCTTTCAATATTTTTGCCAAAACTGGCAGTCAGCTGTGTCCAAAATGATTTGTGATGATAAAGTTTGATCTGTAACAACCAATGTGCTTATGTTTCACAATAACTGCTTGGAAGCCGTAAAGTTGCTTGCAACTCTTGTTAATTTTTGTTATTTTTATCTGCAAAGCTTTTTGAGGCAATTTATTGCAACCAGGCACTATATAAATAATAAAGGTTTATTGATTAATTAAAATCAATCTTGAACCGTACAGGAAGCCAATGGAAGGCTGCTACACAGGGATAATGTGTTAATGTTTCCTTGTTCTTGTTAAAACTGTAGCAGCAGCATTGTGCGCAAGCTGCAATTCAGATATAACATGACTTGAAATACCAGAGAAAAGAGCATTGCAATAAACAATCCTAGATGTTATAAAAGCATTTATCAGTCTCAACACCCGGCAGAGAAAGAAAACATCTTAGGGGCTCATTCATTAAAGGGCGGTATTTTTCCCATTTTACTGCGTGTTAACTGTTGATTGCATAGCTTAGTATTTCTTCGAGGTTACTGCCATCATTCAAAGTTTTTGCTGGAAAAAATCTAATGTGCTAGAAGACCTCATTAGTTAACATGCAGTGTTTTACTAAGTGCTACGACAGGTTACTGCATGGTAAATTGCAGCCTGCGTTCTGGCTGCATGATAGTATAAAAGGGCCAGCATTCCATTGTATTCTTTGCCTTGGCCCATAAGGATATTGCAACCCTGCAATCAGGGGTTTAGTGGCTAAAAGTACGGAGCTGTCTTTAAAACATTAATGGTAATAATATTACATTTAACACATGTAACACCATGTGTTAAATGTAATATTACATTTAACACATGGTGTTACATGTGTAACACCAGAGTTGTCATTTTAAATTTGTAATCACAGCAGATATTTATATTAGGTTTTCTTTGTACAAATAATACAGCGAAAGAGAAATACATGTATCAGAAACCATTATGCATTTGTCTTGCGATTTATTTTTATCTGACGGGCAATTCTGGTTTGGTCAAGACAGAATGGGAAATAGCCACCGGGTCATAGAGGCTTCTATTTGTCAATACCCTATACAAACCTTGATAACCAATATAGAAATAGTATGAAAGTAAGACCAATAGGGTACTACATAATGACACTTATTGTATGGGAAAAGGCAACCTGGAAGGTACAACGTGGTAACTGGAGTGGTATGGTACACAAAGCATGCTGTTATGAAACTAACACCCACGTGTTATGTCAGTGTCCTGCAATCACCCCTATTAATCACAGTATAACTACTGAATTGGAAATACATCCCTTAGAAGTGTGGGAAAAAGCAATGCAAGTAGGGAGATATCAATGGTGTATTCTGAGCAATCACACTAAACTGAAGTATGGTGAAGTTACATGTCGAACTCCACCTGGATTCTGTTTTGCCCCAACACATAGAGCACAGACAGGTTGTAACTATCACGCTGCACAACCGAGAAGCAGTTGTACAGTCCTCCCTAAGGAGATACTACTGGCCCAATATCTATAACTAACTAGGTCAGCAAGAGTGACAGACAGCAAAAGCAGAGACGTCAGAGGTGTCAATTTCAAGAACAAATGGTTTATTGTTGTAAACTATAGTGTAATAAATGAAATATAATGCCAACAACTTATTGCAGAGAACAGTTAGTGGAAGGTACAGGTAAGTAAGAAAGTAAAGTGAATTAAACAAACATCCAAACAAATGAACATTAAAGCGAAATGAATGCGGTGTCCAGTGGGCCTCCAATAAACCCCCACACACACAAACACCAACACAAAACCAACACACCGACAGGCAATAGAGACAAAGGTGAATGAATAAGTATATGGGGAAAACAATTACAAAGACAGTCTTGATGGCAATGGATGATAAATGAAATTTAGGCCTAACAAGTCCAGTGAAGTAATGCAGATGAAATCCAAAGCAACAAAAGAACAAAACCAAAATTACAGGATCCAAAGCATCAAAGTAAAGTAGAAAAACCAACAAACAGAAAAGGAAATCCAACAAATAATGAAGTCCCAAACAGAGTCCTGTACTGATGATGGTGGATGAAGGTTGGTGAAAAAATAGCAATCGTTGAAAATGGCGAGTCTGTTGAGTAGTACCGGGTTGAATGGTGAACAGCAGTTTGGAAAATATTAGGAGGATCAGGAACAAAATGGAGACTGAACACACTACCAAAAAACAAACCCTAAACAGACATTGAACAACAACTAAACTTAAACAAGTAACAGTGTAAGCAAAAAAAGAAAGGGTTAGACAAAGTACAAGATTTTGAAAAGAGTAAATGGATGCACAAGTAGTTATCTAAAATAGTTCAAGTTACTCTGTTAATTAAGGAATATGCTGTTTGTTAGTAAATGGATTCCTCAAGAGAAAAAATTGAGTCCTCCCTGGCCTAGCCAGCCAGCTTTAATACAGGCACTGGCTTCCAAGGAGCTCTGAGATTGGAGGAGTGGATATCTGAATGAGCCAATGGGGGGAGAGGATGAACAGAGTGTGAAAGCAAGGAACTATGGGAAATTGAGTTTAACCTGGCCAGGCTACTGTCCCTAATTAAAGGGATAGGTGGGTGAAACTTAAACCCATTTCATGGAGAAAGTGAATTGCTACAAGGTGATGTGTACATACCCAAGCCTAAAACTGAGAAATCTGAAATAACAGCATGGTGAGATGACACCTAACTTAAATCATACTCTGTGTTCTCACAAGTAGATAAGCTGGTCAAGATAGCCTTGCAGCAAGCAGAACAGAAACTTCTAAAGCAAAGGTTGAAGTTGACCTCGCAAATCTAAAAGCAACAGTGTTCAAAAGGTATGGTTGGTCTGGAGAAGCTATGGGAAATAACTTCTGGGATTGGATATTCCTCATTATCCTCAGGGTTCTAGGGCTACTAATGTTGTGGAATGTGGAAAGTGCTATGGAAAGTGAAAGCTGAAAGATTTAATAATTCATCATATCGTTGGATTCTAAATAACTGGATTTCTCATGGGAGAAAAAGAAACACCAATGTAAGTGCAAACAATGGTAAGTGTATTGTTATAATTCAAGTAACTGATTTAATTATTTTTTAAACTTCAAATGCTACAGTATTTTTTACTTAGTTGGTATTTAATTAAATGTAAAATTATGTAATACAATTAAGATGTGCAACTACAAAAAGTCTTAATGAAAACTCCACTCTAAATATTAGTCTTCATTTTTTTACGTAATTACTTTCTTTATGATTTATTGATTTCAGCGCTTTCCTTTTGGCTTATTTGTTGCTTAGTTGTAGAAAACCTGATTTGTAAAAGATTTGCCATGTCGCGGGAACAAGTACCAACACAGCACTTCGATACATAGTGTCAGACTCTGACTGTACAACAAATGTGATGTGTGGTGGGAAAGTTAGGATTAATTATGTTAATGTTATATTAATTAATGTTATGTTTTTAAAAAATGGTTTGTAAAATAATTTTCAGCTTTTTGGCACACTGGCCCATTTTCCTGGATTCATGAAACAGAAGCCTTGTGCACTATATATATATTTGACTAGTTTTATATATAGTGGTGCTTCATAACTACCAACAAAACTGCGGTCTCTACCCACCCCGAGCCGCCGGGCCATGGTTAATGTCAAACCCTGACTGTAGCCTAACAGTGTAGATGAAAGTCCTGGTCTGTGCGTGGGATCCCAGTCCAAGAAGGATCGATTTATATCCTTGGTCCATGTTAAGGGGGTAGTCTTGGGAGGGTTGCCCTTCAACTGATCATACAATGACTGCGTGAGTGTTGTAAACCCTGGCACATACTCTCTCAAAGTTTGCTACACCCAGCATTTGGTGGAGGCCTGTGATCATCAGGGCTTTAGGCATCTGTAAGATCACCTGTTTACATGCAGGGTCTATCCCCTTTGGTCATGAAATTAAACAGAGAACAAAGAAGGTAACTGATGACTGCATCAGTACCGCTTTCTTGGGGTTTAGTTTGAGGCCTTCTGTTTGTATTTCAACAAACATTTGTTGCAGTGTTTCCATGTGTGTATCTGAATCAGCTGTAGCAATGAGTAAATCATCAACATATTGCAAAATATGTTCTTTATTGGGGACTTGTGAAATTACAGCTGCCATTTCTAGATCGAGATGCAAGTGGAGTTGCTGAATCTTTGGGGGAGGCATGTCCAGGTATACTGAACTCCCTGTATTGTAAAAGCAAACTTCCTTTGTGAATCAAGCACAAGAGATAAGCCCCAGAAGCTGTTACTGACATCTAGTGTCGAAAATACGCATCCGGGGTTATTTCATTAAGAATGGTGTGTAGATTAGCTACGATTGGTGTGACTCTAGGCATAGATGAATTAAGTCGCTGATAGTCAATAGTGATTCGCCATGTACCATCTGGTTTAGGCACCGGCCATATAATGTTCATAGTGGAATTACACTGTCTTACAATGCTCTGTAAAACCAACTGCTGTACTTTTGCAGCTGCTGCTTTTTCTGCTTCTGGTTTTATGCCATATTGTTTCTGCGGTGAGTGAGGTTGTCCATTGACAGTAATAGTCATTTGTTTAACATGAATATAAGAACATAAGAAAGTTTACAAATGAGAGGAGGCCATTCGGCCCATCTTGCTCGTTTGGTTGTTAGTAGCTTATTGATCCCAAAATCTCATCAAGCAGCTTCTTGAAGGATCCCAGGGTGTCAGCTTCAACAACATTACTGGGGAGTTGATTCCAGACCCTCACAATTCTCTGTGTAAAAAAGTGCCTCCTATTTTCTGTTCTGAATGCCCCTTTGTCTAAACTCCATTTGTGACCCCTGGTCCTTGTTTCTTTTTTCAGGCTGAAAAAGTCCCTTGGGTCGACACTGTCAATACCTTTTAGAATTTTGAATGCTTGAATTAGGTCGTCACGTAGTCTTCTTTGTTCAAGACTGAACAGATTCAATTCTTTTAGCCTGTCTGCATATGACATGCCTTTTAAGCCCGGAATAATTCTGGTCGCTCTTCTTTGCACTCTTTCTAGAACAGCAATATCTTTTTTATAGCGAGGTGACCAGAACTGCACACAATATTCAAGATGAGGTCTTACAAGTGCATTGTACAGTTTTAACATTACTTCCCTTGATTTAAATTCAACACTTTTCACAATGTATCCGAGCATCTTGTTAGCCTTTTTTATAGCTTCCCCACATTGTCTAGATGAAGACATTTTTGATTCAACAAAAACTCCTAGGTCTTTTTTATAGATTCATTCTTTAATTTCAGTATATCCCATATGATATTTATAATGCACATTTTTATTTCCTGCGTGCAGTACCTTACACTTTTCTCTATTAAATGTCATTTGCCATGTGTCTGCCCAGTTCTGAATCTTGTCTAGATCATTTTGAATGTCCTTTGCTGCTGCAACAGTGTTTGCCATTCCTCCTATTTTTGTGTCTTCTGCGAATTGAACAAGTTTGCTTACTATACCAGAATCTAAATCATTAATGTAGATTAGGAATAGCAGAGGACCTAATACTGATCCCTGTGGTACTCCATTGGTTACCACACTCCATTCTGAGGTTTTTCCTCTAATCAGTACTTTCTGTTTTCTACATGTTAACCACTCCCTAATCCATATATATGTGTTTCCTTGAATCCCTACTGCGTTCAGTTTGAGAATTAATCTTTTATGCGGGACTTTGGCAAAAGCTTTCTGGAAATCTAAATAAACCACGTGATATGCTTTGCAATTATCCATTATCGATGTTGCATCCTCAAAAAAATCAAGCAGGTTAGTTAGACACGATCTCCCTTTCCTAAAACCATGTTGACTGATTCCCAGGACCCTGTTACCATATAGGTAATTTTCCATTTTGGATCTTATTATAGTTTCCATAAGTTTGCATATAATAGAAGTCAGGCTTACCGGTCTGTAGTTACATGGCCACAATCATTTTTATGTGTTATGCATATATCTACATAATGTAGGCTAAGTGTATGATGCTTCATTGGCCATCTTTTCTGACTATTTACTTTGTCAATTACTCCGAACTCAGCAACCGAGAATTATGTTTGCAAACATTTAGTCTCCCCTCTTAACGACTGTTCTTTCTCTCAATATGTACCACTCAGAAGTGTCCCTGAGAATGATATTACAAACTAGGACAGACTAAGTAAAATTACATAACTAAGTAACTCAGTTAGCCTCCATGGGTCTTACGATTGATATTTTTTTGAGCTCACCTGGCTCCACGCCAGGATTTTAAAGCTTACCTAATACTCCGAAGACCTCTCCTCCCTGATCTGGACTAATGTATTGGGATATACAATTTGTCTCTGTCATCCCTTGCTTTAACTTTTAATATTTATTTTTGTCCATGGATTCCTGGAAGTTCCTGTCACTTAGAAAACAACTATTTGATTTTATTTGCCTACTGTGGGATCTCCCCGCTGAAAGAGTTTATTCTGGGCATACTTGACCCTCTATGTCTTTGTTACTTTCACTTTCCCTTTTCACTTTTATGTGAGATTATTCTAAATTTTACTTGCCCAATAAGGATGAGAATTATAGAGCAAATGATAAAGGCAACGGCGATGACTCTCTGGAACCACACATTGTGAAACATTGTTTTACGAATGTTCTCAGGAATTATAGGTTTTTGGCACCATTAACTGTAGGGAAGAACAGACTGAAATTGTTTTTGATCAAAAACTGTTTATGATTTTGACAGCGAGCAAGTGAGAGACTGAGAATAGTTATTTTATTATTTCTTTTCCTTGATCCACGGCTGAAAGTGGTCTTTTTCTTTTTTCTTTCTTTTACCTGTGTTCATAATAAACAGTTTGAACGAATACTACCTGTGTGAACCTGTTTATTTTCATGTAGCGTTACAATATACAGTATACCAGTGCTACTGATGCAGTTGGTGGGAAATTTGGGCTTGCTTGGTATTGCACAAAACACTGATCGACCTCTGTGCGAGGCTCGATCATTGTTTTTTTTTTGGTCCTGCAGTAAAGAATAGAAATATTGTGTGCATATGGAAATTTGTTTACCAGCATTGCCAAACAAAATGAAAATACAAAGTATTTATTTAAAAAATACTTTATTCTAAATTATGACATGTCCTGAATTTTTGGCAGACATCATGGGGCATCGAAATCAGGTTTTGCAAACTGCCTGTGACTGACGGCTGCGGTAGTACTGTCGGTGGATTCTGTTTTTCTTTTTGCAACAGCTATCAACAGCAACAAGGGAACATTAATAATAATAATAAAGATTTCACCAAAAGAGGCAGATTTTCGTTCTTGAATGACTGTATACCCATTCATAAAGTGCTCTGCGACAGTCGCCCGTATTCTCAGATCATTTTAAGAATGGCAATATGATGACTTTCATTAGTTTTAAACGAAATTCATTTTATTATTGCAGTCAGCAACTACTTTTATTAATAGGGACTTTTTGAGTCTGTAACAGGCTGCAAATGTTTGGTTTCTGCAAAGTTTTATTCTATTGCTATATCTGCTTCAGCTTGGTATAAAAGAATAAACTACAAATCTTTATAATAAAATAACTTATAATCAGTAATCAATTATATAATACTTTATGGAGAAAGATTGTAATTGTAGAGAAAGCAAATAAACATACCCTCTGTGATTAGCCATTTCTACAACTCCTACAATACTATGTATATATTAACTATCTGTGACTTGTGTACACACTTGTGAGGACCAGGTAACAAAGTATGTTTTTGAGAATAAACTGAAGCCTTCAGAAAAGTCTGGACTTCTGTGCATTCAGTTAAGTACTCTTTCCCACAACGTTACTCTAATGTTGTAAAACAAATGCATATATTGCTGTCAAGCACACAATATAATTATATAAGTTTTTCTTTGTATTCATTTTCTGATTTCCGTTATATGAGAGTAGATGTTAAAACTTTATGCTGACTTGAACTCGGCTCTCTCCAAGATAAGTACCAACTAAGATGTATTCTACATTTCAATATGTATACATTATTATACATCGATATATGTCAATTGGTATACATTTTGTCTACATAAGAAACAGTCTTGAAGCCCAGGTGTTAAACCTGGACAAAGAAAATAAAACCGAATCAATATGGGTCAGAATAACAGACAAAAATTCAAAAAGCATAATAATAGGAGCATGCTATATAGACCGCCAGATTCAGACGGTGAGCACAATAATCTGTTATACAATGACATTAGAAATGTGTGTAGCAAAGGAGAAGCCATACTAATGGGGGATTTCAACTTCCCCCAAATAAAATGGGAAAACCCGGTGGGTAGCGCGAAGGATGAAATAGAAATGGTGGAAATGACAAATGACTGCTTCCTAACACAATTTGTGAAGGCACCCACTAGAGGGGAGGCATGCCTTGATTTAGTGTTTTCAAATAACGAAGATAGAATAACTAAAACAGAGGTCAGAGAACCACTTGCAAACTCAGACCACAACATGGTCTCATTTGAAGTGTTTTTTAAAACCCCAAAAGTAAAGACTAAAGCTAAGGTTTACAATTTTAGAAAAGCAAACTATGAAGGTATGAAACAGAGACTAACAGAAGTAGATTGGAGTAAAATAGAGAAAACACCCACAGAAGAAGGATGGTTGTTCTTCAAAAATGTAGTACTAGAGGAGCAAAACAATTATATCCCTAAAGTAGACAAATCTAAATGTAAAACTAAATTGCCAAAATGGTTTAATAGATCAATTAAAAAAAATATTCAGCGAAAAAAGGCACTTTACAGAGCATTAAAAAAGGACCAAAAAGAAAGTACACAGAAAGAGTACACAGAACTGCAAATGCAAGTCAAAAAGGAAGTTAGAAAGGCCAAGAGAGAAATAGAAATGAACATTGCTAAGGGAGCTAAAACCAATTCCAAAATGTTTTTCCAATATTACAACAGCAAGAGAACATTCAAAGAGGAGATTAAATGTTTAAGAGATACAAATGGCAAAATCGTAGAGGAAGAAAAAAAAATAGCAAATATGTTAAATGATTACTTTTCACAAGTTTTTACAAAGGAAGATACTGACAACATGCCCCACATGTCATCCAGTTCCTATCCAGTTTTAAATAACTTTAGCATAACTGAGGCAGAAGTGTTAAAGGGACTAGGAGCTCTTAAAATAAACAAATCCCCTGGGCCGGATGAGATCCTCCCAGTAGTACTCAAAGAAATGAAAGAAGTAATTTACAAACCGCTAACCAAGATCATGCAGCAGTCTCTTGACACAGGGGTGGTACCGACAGACTGGAAAATTGCAAACGTAATACCGATCCACAAAAAGGGAAACAAAACTGAACCAGGTAACTACAGACCAGTAAGCCTGACTTCTATTATATGCAAACTTATGGAAACTATAATAAGATCCAAAATGGAAAATTACCTATATGGTAACAGGGTCCTGGGAGACAGTCAACATGGTTTTAGGAAAGGGAGATCGTGCCTAACTAACTTGCTTGATTTTTTTGAGGATGCAACATCGATAATGGATAATTGCAAAGCATATGACATGGTTTATTTAGATTTCCAGAAAGCTTTTGACAAAGTCCCGCACAAAAGATTAATTCTCAAACTGAACGCAGTTGGGATTCAAGGAAACACATGTACATGGATTAGGGAGTGGTTAACATGTAGAAAACAGAAAGTACTGATTAGAGGAAAAACCTCAGAATGGAGTGTGGTAACCAGCGGTGTACCACAGGGATCAGTATTAGGTCCTCTGCTATTCCTAATCTACATTAATGATTTAGATTCTGGTATAGTAAGCAAACTTGTTAAATTTGCAGACGACACAAAAGTAGGAGGAGTGGCAAACACTGTTGCAGCAGCAAAGGTCATTCAAAATGATCTAGACAAGATTCAGAACTGGGCAGACACATGGCAAATGACATTTAATAGAGAAAAGTGTAAGGTACTGCACGCAGGAAATAAAAATGTACATTATAAATATCATATGGGAGATATTGAAATTGGAGAAGGAATCTATGAAAAAGACCTAGGAGTTTTTGTTGACTCAGAAATGTCTTCATCTAGACAATGTGGGGAAGCTATAAAAAAGGCTAACAAGATGCTCGGATACATTGTGAAAAGTGTTGAATTTAAATCAAGGGAAGTAATGTTAAAACTGTACAATGCAATAGTAAGACCTCATCTTGAATATTGTGTTCAGTTCTGGTCACCTCGCTATAAAAAAGATATTGCTGCTCTAGAAAGAGTGCAAAGAAGAGCGACTAGAATTATTCCGGGCTTAAAAGGCATGTCATATGCAGACAGGCTAAAAGAATTGAATCTGTTCAGTCTTGAACAAAGAAGACTACGTGGCGACCTAATTCAAGCATTCAAAATTCTAAAAGGTATTGACAGTGTTGACCCAAGGGACTTTTTCAGCCTGAAAAAAGAAACAAGGACCAGGGGTCACAAATGGAGTTTAGAAAAAGGGGCATTCAGAACAGAAAATAGGAGACACTTTTTTACACAGAGAATTGTGAGGGTCTGGAATCAACTCCCCAGTAATTTTGTTGAAGCTGACACCCTGGGATCCTTCAAGAAGCTGCTTGATGAGATTCTGGGATCAATAAGCTACTAACAACCAAACGAGCAAGATGGGCCGAATGGCCTCCTCTCGTTTGTAAACTTTCTTATGTTCTTATGTTCTTATGATGACGCCCTTGCTTTTTTCACAGCTTGATCTACTTCTTTCCACTTAGGTGTACAGTCCTCCATTTGGTATTCTGGTGAATTGATAGGTGGGATGTCTGAAGGAATTGACATAGGCTTCTGCCTTTTTGAATCTGTATGTTTCCTCCAAATATCTCTCCAGCTCAAACTTAGATGACTTTAGTGTGCCATTTTTCTCAAATATGAGAGAAATGTAACTTCTTTACAAATTTGAATGGGTCTTTATAAAAGTTAGTTCTCGCACACTGCTCCTTTTTGTATCGTTTCCGTAGATGCTCAGCTCTGCATAATGTTGCAAGTTATCTTTTATGACCCTGTGTAACAGATTGAGTCCCTCCTTGTTACTTTGAACGCTTAGTTAGAGAAAGGAGGCAGCTGAGGAAGCAATGGAGAAGAGCAGAACAATCTCCTGCTGCCGTCTAGAATTTCTGGAATAGTTTGTACTTTTTCCTTCCTCTTTTCAACTCCAAACCTCTCTCTTCCATATACATAGAAGATGTCGACAAATTTATCCAGCTTCTCTTCAACTGTTCCACTTAACCTTTCTAACGCAAAACAGAGATCCGTGTTTACTATGTTCCTCGTAATTTTCTCACAAGCTCTTGGCCATTTAACTCCAGGCTGACGTAAATGTCTGTTCATTTTTTGTAAACAATATTGGTTAATTTGACATCTATAATTATAAAATAGTTTAAATATAGGCCCTATATCTTGTTCTAATAGTTTACAATAGCTTAACTGCACTATCTGTTATTATCGGTATCCTATCGGTATTGGCCTTCAAAAATAGTCATAGGTTAGCCATAGCCGGTTTCTCTTTAGAATTACCCACGTGGGGCTTATATATACAACACTTCTTCTATACCTTGACTCAATGTGAATACAGTATCAGGGGTATGGGGTTCCTAGAAACAGAGACGAGGCAAGAAATTAAAAAAACTGCAACTACCAACCTTTGTTCCATAGAGAACCGACAGAGGAGTAGAGGAACTACGACTCCCAGAATTCGGTATCACGTAGGAAGATTGATGATTTGATTGACACTCAGAAGGGTATAAAAAAGAACCAGTATTATAGATGGGAGTGTATGAAGACAAAGAGGACGACAAGTGAAGCTCCTGTTTAAACAAAAAGATAATTGTGACCAACCCTATCCTGAAATGGAGGATCCCTAGTGGATTATCAGCAACAAAGAAAAACGCTGCAACCAGATACTGAGTACACCTTCCCTTGTGCTATTGTGATATGGTGTATTAAAACAACTGCGTTTGTGAAAGGATGCGAAGTCTTGCAGTGGACATTTTTTATATTACAAAATTTATCATGGACTGTGTTAGTAGCGCACAATACTCTGCAAAACTAAAGGAGCCAGTGCTGGGTTAAACAAACGAGATTGTGTTTTATATTTATTTATTTTTAAACTGCAGCGGCAATACTGCGCTGTGTATTTGTTGGGTGATGCCTGGAATAAATCATCAGTTTAATTAACTGCTAGAACCTTAAGCACATTCAATTGTTGTGACAGGAGTGAAGCAGGTTGTGATTATAATTCACAGAAATATAAACGCTGTGCTACAAACTCAGTATACTACACTAAGGACTGTGATTAATTATTCAAAACAAAAGGAACACTGTAACCAACGCATTAAAGGAACAGAAACCACGAGTGGTTCAAATATTTTATTTAAAAGATTGTGTAAAAAACATTTCACAGGGGCACAGGACCCAGGACTAGAGTTAGCATTTGAGCTGGGTTCCACAAGAGGGCACAGTCCTGTTAAACAAAGGAAAGAATAATTAAGACAAGTGTGGAAAATCAGTACTGGAGTACAGGGACTTGTGTTGTACTTACCATGTGTGAGTGAGTACATCCTCTTCAGGTTCCCGGGACCTGCATAGGAAACCCTGGTGGCTGTCTCTGGAAATAGAAGATAATACCAGTGAGACTGAAACCAGACAAGTGGGACAAGCGCCAATCACGTGAGACGTACTTACCTGTTGCATTCTGGGCCACCTCAGATTCCTGTTGTTCCGACTCCTCTCTGTGAAGGCAAAACATTGGCTACCCTACAAATACAGAACATATTGTTATATATATATATATATATATATATATATATATATATATATATATATATATATATATATATATATATATATATAAAATCAGAAGACAACCTTCTGGCATGTTAAACCCTTATCACATGGCCAAAAATAGATCCAACTATTGCCCTTGTGACGCTGCTTACAATCTAGTTTTATTTTACACACTCTCTCAAATTAATTCCTCACACTGAGCATCCTTTCTGTCCTCACACAACAAAGCAAAATGGAGGACAAACCTGCATCTCGACCTCCTGAAAATTAATTACACCACTCACTCGATATATCACGGCTGTCGGGGTCCAGTATAAATCCGCTATATATTGAGGGCTGCGATACAGCGAGAGACCCATAGAAAAACAAGTAGGCTAACGAAATACTGCACAACCACTCACTTGTTTTATCAGGGGCTTCAGGGTCCAGTATAAATCCTCTACGCAACCCACTTTTTCTCATATTTCATATAAAAAGCAGCACACTGTTTTAATTCTTACAGTGGAGGGTAATTGCTTCTCATTAACTTCAGTCTCCAATTAATTTCATGAGTCTTCCTCTCCTTTTTCAAATGCACAAACCCGCTGCATTGAAAGAATCCATTCCCAACAACAACATAGGAGGCTTGCTGGTAGGGTGCTGATGTCACTGCCTTGTAGCTTTTGCTAGTGCATTGCTGCCACACGTGAACACATCGTTGACTAAAAATAAAAACCGCTTCAGCAAGTAGATATTTAATTTGCTTTGTGTTATTGTGCAATGCATATACTGTATATATGATAACAATACAATATTAATGCTTTGTTTTTAATTGTTTTCTATATTGTTGTTTGTGATGTGCAGTACGAAGTAAAACAAACTTTCTAAGTGCCTATGTATATTGCAGCTAAGGCATACACAGTAAAAATGGGGAGCCAACTCCAGGACCGCGATATATCCGATATCCGCAGTATAGCGAGGGGCAATCTAACGAGGGGTGGGTGTATACTACAAAACAAGATGTTGCAAACATTAAAGTCGTCATAAAAATTCTGCTTTCAGTGCTTTCTGACTTCCTAAAATAAAAATAAAAATACAACTGGACGATGTAAATAAATATGAAAGTTCTATGCCAAAAAAACAGTAATGCACTGTTTAAAACTAAACAGCAATGTACTGTGTAAAACTAAACATCAATGCACTGTATAAAACCCAACAGTAATTTACTGTTTAAAATGAAAGCTTTATTAAATGATTGTAATTTACTTGACTAAAGGCGCTTTGGGAAGAACTACAGTTGTGGCTTCGGGCATTATGTTCCCCTGTCAGTAAGTATGGTTCTGTGGAGCCCGTTCCAGTGAGTACCACTGAAAAATCAAAGAGAGGGAAAGAACCCGAGAGAGCAGAAGGTAGTGCCCTGGAGGACAGGCCTGAGAACATCCCTCGGTCCACTGGTTCGGCAGCATATGCCGAGCCCACGTTTGTACCTCCCAAATCAAGGGTGCTGACGGTCCCCAAGAAGATCTCTCCACTGTTCTCTCCTGTTGCTTCCCCTGTGACTTGGGGAGGACCAGTGAAATTAAAGTGTGAGTGCATTGTGCTTTTCCATCTAGATGAAAGCGATGGAGATCGGGAGGAGAGGGAGTCCACATGTAGCACAAAGTCCAGGTGTAGCGTCGGCTCAGAGAGTTTGTCCACCTCTTCTCCAGACATCTTTTAGTGGACTCTATACACACATATACATTTCACATCTATATACAATAAAAAAAGCATATTAAAATTATTTCAATTCACCTCTCTCTCTCTCTCTCTCTCTCTCTCTCTCTCTCTCTCTCTCTCTCTCTCTCTCTCTCTCTCTCTCTCTCTCTCTCTCTCTCTCTCTCTCCACACTTGTCTAAAATGGCTCCTCAGAAACAGAGCATTTATGGCTACTCCTAGTTCGCTGCATTTGTGACGAGCTTTTAGCATGTGATGCTGCTGAGAATTTACAAACATATCTGATATTCTTTTTTGGGACAAATTCAATAACAGTTATACTGTATAAAAGCATCCAACACAGTGACATTCTGGACACCTTCGATGTAACTCATGAACAAATTCACAAGCATGACACTGGAGCGCAAGTCAACCTTTGTCTACTGTCTACTGACTACTGTCAAAAAAATAGAACTGTTCAACCTGTTTTTATAATATTTTGTTAATTAAATAGATGAACAGGTGTTAGTGCCGCTTCGCTTTAACATGTTTAACATGATAGTAACCGAATGCATGGCTTCCATCATATATAGGGGTTAAAGTTTTGTTCAATGGCTTTTGTTCACCACCTCAATTAAAATAGTTCCAGCGCTACTGCTTTGATCTGCTGTCACTCTTTTTATACTGGCGGATAGTCGTATTGACCATTGTGAAGCAGACGGAAAGCTAACTGTTGGAAGTTTAAATTATCCAACACTTTGGTCTTTGGAAAATAGACACAGATTCTTAGATCATTATATGTGGGGGGAAAAACAGAGCTGCAGAAAAAAAAATGATCAAAATAATGGTGTGCAGTACTATCCTCCAGCGGATTGTCTTTGAAAACAGCCCCCAACGTGTGCATATTGCAGACTAAAATGGGTTAAATACATAAAACAAAAGCAGATAAATATCATTCGAGGGATCAGCCTAGCAATTACACAAAGCTTGTTATCTGTCTTGTGCAGTATGTGTGAAGCTTATCTTTAATTTCTACCAGCCCACATGTCAGTGCAATTATTTTAAAATAATTATTTAATGTGCTAAAGATGCCCAAACCAAGTGAACTTCACCAGTCACTGGGAGATTTGATTAAAACTGCACAGGATGCAAGTCTTGAAACCTACTATGCTTCGTTTCCAATATCAGTCTAAGAATGACCTAAGAGAAGATTCTGGTTATAGGTACTGCTGTCAGGATGCCTGAACATATTGGACCTTCCCAGGGTTCCTTAGTATCTTTTATGTCCTATGAGGTTTCCAGCCAATCATTGGCTTTCTCTCAGCAGCACTAGAGTCAATTGATGCATATGAATGCTGGCAACAGCAGAATAAGATGGCAAAAAAGACGACATTGACAGCTGGTTTGAGCTCAGGGTGACAGCTTGATGTGGACTGGTGGCAGTTGGCATAACAGTGAGCTATGGCCAACATTATTTGCCTGCAGATGCCAGTTTCCAGGTTATTGGTTCAGACAAATTTTACATCTATAACATATTTTCAAGCCCATAAATAAGTACTTAATGCTAAGCAAGAATAGGTTGACACACAATAGAATATGTTCAGTATTCATGTATTTTAAATGCATTATAATTATAAATTGAAGTCTAATTTCATATGAAAATGTGTACAGTGTGTATAAATCTCTTGATCATAAGTACTTACATGTTTATTAGATGGGTTACAATACATTGTATGTCTCTACCTACACTGTCTTGAAACTGAGCATGTTGTTGAAATGTGGTCATTCGTTTCTTATTATGGGCCAGATATTCAAAATAGATGTGAGTTTTGCAAGGGCAGTTGCAGGAATTTTACCCCCCAATTCTGCCTTGAGAAAAGCTTGTGCTGCAAGTGACATTTTAAATGAAAAAAAAAAACAGTTGCTCACTATTTTAAGTGTTTTTCCTCAGCACTGGAGGAAATGAATACATATGTAAGTCCACTTACAAGTGTGAAATTAGAAAAATATGTTTTCTGTAAATCCCAATGTTGGGGACAAATTGGTTGCATGTGTTTGACTTCACTTAGGTTATTCACAAACAAGCTCAAATACTATTTAATGGGTGAGTGAGTGTGTGAATGTTTGTAATTAGTAAAGATTACATTTTGAAATGTGTACTTTTGAAGGCTGACTGAACAACAGTAACAAGAAAATTGCTGGAATTATGCAGTATTTAAAACAAAGAAATGATAAAACCTGTATGGCAAACTAATTATTCTATTGCAATAACGGCATAAAAAAAAAAAAAAAAAAAAAAAAAAAAAAAAAAAAACACTACTGTACCAACGTTGACCAGAAGAGGGAGCTTAGAGCTCACAAAGCTTTGAATCAGGGTTTTTTAAACTTTGTGACAGTGGGCCTCCCTTGGGTAAGAAAACAAATATGATGTGCCTCCTTTTTATTTGTTTATGTGTTTGTGGTGGTGGTTGGCAGGGATAGGGTTAATTCCTATCACTGCCAAACACATGTGAAAATGTGGCTATTCCCAAATTAGATAATTTGTGCTAATTGGGAACAGCCACATGATATATAAGGGAGCTAAAAGCTCCATTAAAGGAGCAGCAGTCGGAGAGAGACATGCTCCTGTGTAGATATCCAGCTCACCATGATAGTTTTTACTTGGGGGAAGATTTTCCTTTGTTACTTGTCTTGCGTGATTATTTTGTTTAATCTTTTATTTTGCTCTGTGCGCTGTGGCACATAAAACTGCAACCTAGCATCTCTGACCTTGTTCTTCCACCGGTGCATCTTGTCATTACAGGGAGGTCACAGCAGTACTGCAGGCAGTTTAAAAAATAAATCAATAAATAAGTAAAATGGAAAGTGGGGAAAAAAAGCAACTGAAGAATGTGGCAACGACAACACAGATTGTGAGGTCCTCTGGGAAAGTGCCCTGGAGGACATGGTAGCAACCTGGAGCAGAGAGGGCAGTGTCTGGCTTGTGAGGAATTAAAGCACAGAGGAGAAGAGTGTCCACTTCACAGGAGAAACTTGGCAATCCCAGGAGCAGGCACCTGATCCTCAGTGGCCACCGAAGGATTGACAAGTGGAGCAGGAGCAGTGGATGGCTGAAGGGGCTCCACAATGTGGCTGCTGTGCAAGGGGGGAGGTGGCGGATTTAACGGATTGGTTTTGGCTGTGGGTCCAACAACAACCGTTACCCAAACCAGAGAAGCCCCAGCTGCTGTCCAACATGGCAGAGGGGAGGAGTTGCCGTCTCCAGTGCCAAAGCCAAAGAAGGAGCTGCTGCTCCACATGTCCAAGAGGGAGGAGCTAATGCTCCACCCACCCCCCACCCCCCCCAAATTGTGCCCTGAACTACTAACAGCATTTCCGCTGCTAGCATTGCCACTACCAGCATTGCCACGATGTGCCCAGCACTGCTGACAGCATTGTCATACCAGTGTTGCCATGTCTGGAGTGCTCCACACTATTGCCAGTGTGCTGATGGCGGACGTATGCTGCGCTCATGAAGGGAGGAATATGACAGTTTGGCAGAGTGAAAGCCCTGCTAGTGCATGGGGGGGTATTGGGTGGCAGAGATGGGATTAAATTCTTCCCTGCAAAAATATGTGGGAATGTGTTTTGTGGAAAAGCCACAGCTGTAAGTTTGGATTAGTTTTGGAGTTAATGTCGGTGTTCGTGGTAAAGGTGCTGTGCTGCGTTTCGTGGATGTGCTGTTTATGTCTGCAAGTGTTTAGTGTAGTTCTTTTGTTTTAGCCCTTGTGCCTTTTATTTTGTTAATGTGTTTGTTATTAAACATGTGCATTTGCGCTTAAACTGTAGTTTTCTGTGTCCTGAGCCTCTCTTCCTGTCGGTAACAGCATGACCCTGTCACACGCTCCCAAAAATGTAAACTATTTTCTTTCAATGTTCTGTCAGAATAATATCGAAAATTTAATGGCCACTTGTCTTAAAAACAAACTGTTATACAATAAAATTCACTTAGAACAATTATGATTGTTTTGTGCTGAATGTAATCTAGATGAATTGTACATTCCAAATAATTATATTTTGTGAGATTTATATAATATTCTGAGAAATTATTATTATGATTAATACAACAGGTTTCTTTGTCTTCTGTCATATGTAGTGACTTTAAAGCTCTGTAAACATAAAACTACTCAAAGATACTTAAATATTTTAAAACAGACGTAGTGGACACAGAGGCACGGTAGCTCACATAATATATAGAAATGCATTGGCTAATGCATGCATCTGTGTTTGAAACAGTTGCGGTGGTCTTTGAACAGTTTACTTGCCAGCTTATGACTTTAAAGTCACCAGGTTCCTTGTTAATTAATTATTTTAAAGCACTAGGCACTATTTAGACTATGGCCATCAGTTTTGCATCACCCTATAGAATTAAATAATTTTGCTTCATGAAGTCAAATGAAAAATGCTGAATAATGTTACTGTATGCTAGCATATTGAATTACATACCCACTTTGTAGTTTTACATAAAACTGAAAAAAAAATTTTTTAAATGCGACACTTACGCTATAGTGTAACATCAAATAAACTATGAAGTCCAATATATTTTCTAGAACTAATCATGTTATATATATATATATATATATATATATATATATATATATATATATATATATATATATATATATATAGTGTATAGAGAGAGAGAGACACAGTGCCTTGCAAAAGTATTCAGACCCCTGACCATTTCTCTCATATTACCGAATTAAAAATGGTACATTAAAATTTCGTTCTGTTTGATATTTTATTTTTAAACACTGAAACTCAGGATCAATTATTGTAAGGTGACATTCTTTTATATTAAAAAAAAAAAAAAAAAAACTGAGATATCTTGCTTGCATAAGTATTCAACCCCTGTACTGTGGAAGCTCCCAGTTTGCACCAGTGAAAGAAATTGCCCTAACGGGGACACAATTACCTTACCATTGGCCTCCACCTGTGAACCATTAAAGTTGCTGTCACATTTTCTGGATAAAAACCCCACTGTTGAAGAACCATTGGTAAGGCTGTGAATCTGAAGGAAAATGAAGACCAAAGAGCATTCTACAGAAGTTAGCGATAAAGTAATACAAATGCATAGATTAGAGAAAGGGTACAAAATAATATCCAAGTGTTTGGATATCCCAGTGAGCACAGTTGGATCAATAATCAGGAAGTGGAAGCTGCATCACACCACCCAGGCACTGCCAAGAAGAGGCCGTCCCTCAAAACTGTGCGCTCAAACAAGAAGGAGACTTGTGAGAGAAGCCACAGAGAGGCCAACAATCACTTTGAAGGAGCTACAGAGTTCAGTGGCTGGGAGTGGAGTAGTGGTGCACCAGTCAACCATATCAAGAGCTCTGCATAACACTGGCCTGTATAGGGGGATGGCAAGAAAGAAGCCGTTACTCAAAAAATATCATCTGAAAGCACATCTGGAGAATGCCAGAAAGCATAAGAGTGACCCAGCTGCGATGTGGGAAAAGGTATTGTGGTCAGACGAGACCAAGATAGAGCTTTTTGGCCAAAACTCAAAGCGCTATGTGTGGCGCAAACCTAACGCTGCCCATGCCTCAAGACACACCATCCCTACAGTGAAGTATGGTGGTGGCAGCATCATGCTGTGGGGATGCTTCTCATCAGCAGGGACTGGGCATCTTGTTACAATTGAAGGAAGAATGGATAGAGCAAAATACAGGAAAATACTGCAAGAGAATCTGCTTCAGTCCGTTAAAAATTGAAGTTTGGGGGGAAATTCACCTTTCAGCAGGACAATGATCCCAAGCACAAGGCCAAAGCAACATTGGAGTGGCTCAAGAACAAAAAGGTGCATGTCCTACAGTGGCCCAGTCAAAGTCTTGATCTCAATCCCATTGAGAATCTGTGGCACTATTTGAAAACTGCGGTCCACAAGCGTCGTCCAACCAACCTAAGCAACCTGGAGCAAATCTGTCAAGAAGAATGGGCCAAAATCACTCCGACACTGTGTGCAAAGCTGGTACATACTTACCCCAAAAGACTGTGTGTTAAAGTTGTTATTGCAGCGAAAGGTGGCTCTACCAAATAATAATGTGTGGGGGTTGAATACTTATGCAAGCCAGATATTTCAGTTTTTTGACACACTAAAAGCAACTCAGTCTGAGCTGGAGAGATATCTCCAGGAAACCCACACAGATTCAAAAAGGCATGATGTCGATTCCTTTAGACATTACTTATCAATCCACCAGAATAACAAATGGAGGACTGCACACCTAAGTGAAAAGAAGTAGAGCAAGCTGTGAAAAAGGCAAGGGCATCATCATCTCCAGGGCCTAAAGGAGTTACGTACAGAGTGTACAAGAGTGCCCCTGGTGATCTACAACTCCTGTGGAAATTGATTAAAGTAGCATGGGAAAAACAGGTTGTACCAAGAGCATGGTGCCAAGCAGGTGGGGTTTATACCCAAAGAAAAAGATTCTATAAGTATTTCTCAGTTTTGCCCTATTTTCCTGTGTGACCAGGATGACTACAGTGGAGACCCGGAAGAACATAGAAACCAAAATACTTAATGGCGCTGAACCTGAGACGATACGGCATCCAGCGTTTTATTAAATAATAAACAAACAAAAGATTTAAACAAAACTGAAAATAAAGGGAGCGTTGGCCAAACAAACAGAAAACAAGTACTGTGCTGGAGCTTCCAGCACGAAATAGCAATTGTTATTTAAATATCTCCGTCTCTAATCCCATTCTCCACTCACCGAACCAGAACCCCGAGTGAGTGAAAACATGCTGCTTTTATGTAACTGTACCGAGACTTGATTGCTAATCAATCATTCAATTGGAGCCTCAGTACAACTGTATGTGAATTAATGAAGTGCAATTCCCCATGCTCACCTATTATTACATTTTACCTGCAGGTGAAGTACTGTGCAATCCTTGTGCCTAAATACAAATTAGATTTTATAACACTCATGCTCATAACCCATGTTTATATCCTCTGTATTTTATACATAAACACCAACATTAACACACTACATACAACATAAAACTCTAATAATCACAAAGGGACGGGACACTCCGCCACACATGCCCCCCCTTGTGCGCAGCACACATGGCCTTAAAAGACCACCTCCCCCCTTAGTCCCCAAAGTCCCGGTTTATAGTCCCGGCCCAGGAACAGAGGCAGCAATGGGCCAACAGCTGTACCGGCCAAGGTAATCCTGGCAACCACATAGCTATCTGTGGGGGTGGTCTCCTGACCTCCCCCCCTTCTCTGTAGCTGGCAGCTCCCTCTTGTGGGGCTCCGGCCACCAAATTCCCTGGAGAGAAAGTGTTGCGGGGGAAGGTGGTCTCCTGATCAATCCTGCCTTCTTCATAGCCAGCAGGTCCCCCTTGTTGGGCACCGGCCACAGTATTTCCTGCAGAAAAGCAGGGCTGACAGCAACCCCAGGTGATGGTAGAAGCAGCGGCGAGCCCTCGGGAGGCGACGGCAGCAGCAGCGGACCCTCGGGAGACGACGGCAGCAGCAGTGGACCCTCAGGAGGTGACGGCAGCAGCAGTGGACCCTCGGAAGGCGAACTCGGGAGGGGAGCCCCTGGCCATAGAGGTGGCAGAGGGAGCTCGACTTTTCTCTTGTACCCTGTAACCAGTAGCTCCCCAGGCGATGCGGAGCAGCAGGCAACCCCAGGCGATGCACGGCAGGCATCCTTGGGCGGAGCAAGGCAGGCATCCTTGGGCAGTAGAGACGGAACCAGCAGATACTCACCCTCTGCTGGTGGAGGTGGGGGCAGCAAGCAGTCCTCCCATGGTGGTGGAGGCATAACCAGCAGGAATTCACCCTATGCTGATAGAGGTGGGAGCTGCAAGCAGTCCTCCCACGGTAGTGGATGCGGAATCAGCAGAAATTCACCCTCTGCCGGTGGAGGTGGCGGAGGCAGAGGCAGCACCTGCTGCTCTGCTCCTGGCAGTGGCGGTGGCAGTGGCAGCTCATGCTGCTCTGCTCCTGGCAGTGGAGGAGGCGGTGGACGTGGGAGCAGCGTGTAGTCTCCTGGCGAAAAAGGTGGGAGCAGCGTGTAGTCTCCCCCTGTTGCAGGGGACTGGTGTGGCTCTCCCTTTAATCCTGTGAAAGTGGTGCTTGTGTCTGTGCTGTGTTGTGCAGAGAAGATAGTGCTCAGGGGGTAGTGCTGGCTCTTTGGCGGAAGCTCCTGGTTCTCTTCCCCCGTGGACCTGGGGCTGCGGACCTGGGGGCTTCCCTTTCTTGGGCTGCAGATGCTCGACGTCCTCCCTCTTGAGCTGTGGATGTTCTTGCTCCTGCCCCTCAGGCTGTGAAGTGGAAACCAGTAGGCATTCTCCCTCTGCTGGTGGAGACAGCAGCGATGGCTCCTCTCCCTCTGATGCTGGAGATGGCAGCGATGGCTTCTCTCCCTTTGGCACTGGAGATAGCGGGGCTTCTCCCTCTTGCACTGGAGATAGCGGGGCTTCTCCCTTTTGCACTGGAGATGGCAGCGATGGCTCCTCTCCCTCTGGCACTGAAGATAGCGGGGCTTCCCCCTCTTGCACTGGATATGGCAGCGATGGCTCCTCTCCCTCTGGTGCTGGAAGGTGAGCACCATGGCTGCGATGTCTGGGAGGTATGTTGGGTGGTGTTGCTGTTCCCAGGCCTCCCAGCATTCTCTATCTCGGGCCCACAGGAGTTTGATCACAGCAGGGAGAGCCTCCTCGATATCCCTCTCAGGCTCCGTCAGCCAGTCCCAAATCCCCTCAGAGGAGAGTGGACCAGTCCGCCTCGGAGGATGCAGAGGCAGCTCCTGCTCCCCTTCCTCCGTTGATGGTGGTGGAGGTGAAACCAGCAGGCATTCTCCCTCTGCTGGTGGAGGTGGGAACAGCTCCCTCTCAGGCTTTGGATGCACAGACTCCCCCCTTCTGGGTGAACCTGAGATGCTATGGCGTCCAGCATTTTATTAAATAATAAACAAACAAAAGATTTAAACAAAACACACAACACTGAAAATAAAGGGTGCATTGACCAAAGAAACAGACAGACAAAACAGACATGGATGAACAGAAAACAAGTACCGTGCTGGAGCTTCCAGCACAAAATAGCAATTGTTATTTAAATATCTCCTTTTCTCTCACCCGTTCTCCACTCACGAACACACAACCCTGAGTGAGTAAAAACATGCTGCTTTTATGCAGCTGTACCGAGACACTTTATAACACTCATACTCATAACCCATATTTATATCCTTTATATTTTATACATAAACACCAACATTAACACACTACATACAACATAAAACACTATTAAACACAAAGAGGCGGGACACTCCACCACACCCTGTTAAACGTGGAAGGCAGTATTTTCTTCAGCATTGTTGCTCAGAGATTGCCATCTTACCTATTGAAGCACATCAGTGTGATCTGGCAGCAAATTCAAACACCTCAAAAGGAGAGGAAGGAGCTCCATCTGACATTCCTGGATTTGGCTTATGCTTCAGTCTAATGCTTTAGGTTCAGTGCCACATGAACTTCTTTGGGCAGCTGTCACAGAGACGGCCGAAGTGGGCGGCGTCAGAACCAGGAAAGGTAATGCAATACACAAAACACAGGACGGATGAAATGAAGTGATGAAGACGCCTGTTGGCGCCGGTTTAATACAAAATAAAAGGTTTACACAAACACGAAAAACACAGGACACGGCACTCTACGCCAAAATAAATAGACAAACGAAAACAGACTAAACTTAACACAACGGTGCACGGACAGACACTGACAAACACGGTGAGCAGATACTTTGTTGTTATTATTATTATTACTACTTTACTTATTTCCTCCGTCTCCAATCCCGTTCTCCGCTCACCGAACACCCAACCCCCAGTATGTGACAACGTGCATCTATATATACTATTGTGCTGGGATTCAATTACCAATTAATTATTCACTTGAATCCCAGCACGTGAATTAATATAGTGCAATTCCCCGTGCTCACATATTACTACATTTTACTTGCACGTGAAGTGCTGTGCAATCCTCGTGCCTAAATACACATATACATTTTTAAACACTCGTGTTACACAGACCCGTTTATATCCCGTGTACCAATGTCTATACACCAACATTTAAACACACCACACGCAACACATAACAGATAATATACACAGGGGCGGGCACTTTGTTACATATACCCCCTCCTGTGCAAAGCACACATGGCCTCAATGGCCACCTCCCCCCTTAAAAGCCCAAAAGTCCCGCCCAAAGTCCTTGGCCAGGACCAGAGGCTTCCAGGGGCCCACAGGTCGTAATGCTGTCAGCAGGGTAGCATTCTCCTGCCAGGGTAGTCCTAGCAGCGGAAAGGCTGCTTGGGGTGTGGTCTCCTGACCTTCCCCCTCCTTCGGCGCCGGCAGCTCCCCTTGGTGGGGCTTCAACCACCGTTCTTCCTGCAGGGAAGAAACTGCAGAGGGAGCAGGTCTCCGGACCTCCCCCACGATCTCCGGCGGAGAAACTGCTGCTGGGGTTGGCGGTCTCCAGACCTCCTCCCCCTTCTCCGGCAGCGAAACTGCTGCTGGGGTTGGCGGTCTCCAGACCTCCTCCCCCTCCTCCGGCAGCGAAACTGCTGCTGGGGTTGGCGGTCTCCAGACCTCCTCCCCCTTCTTCGTGGCCGGCAGCTCCCCTTCGTGGGGTTCCGGCCACAGTACTTCCGGCTGTGATGCGGAGCGGCGGGCAACCCCAGGCGATGCAGAGCGGCGGGCAACCCCAGGCGATGCAGAGCGGCGGGCAACCCCAGGCGATGCAGAGCGGCGGGCAACCCCAGGCGATGCAGAGCGGCGGGCAACCCCAGGCGATGCAGAGGCATCCTTGGGCGAAGCGAGGCTGGCATCCTTGGGCGAAGCGAGGCTGGCAGTCAGGACAAGCTGGGGTGCGGGTGTTGGCCCTCTTTTCGGCCACTGCAGCCGGGAGGTTCTTCCCCGTGCTTCCCTCAGCAGCCTATGCAAGGGCTGCTGAGGACCGCCAGCATCTAGTCCTGGCCCTTCTGGTGCAGGGAGAGGCAGCTCCTGCTCCTCTCCCCCTGATGGAGGTGGAGGCAGAGGAAGCTCCAGCTCCTCTCCTCGTGATGGTGGGGGAAGTGATACCAGCAGGCATTCACCCTCTGCTGGTGGGGGAAGTGATACCAGCAGGCATTCACCCTCTGCTGGTGGGGGAAGTGATACCAGCAGGCATTCACCCTCTGCTGGTGGGGGAAGTGATACCAGCAGGCATTCACCCTCTGCTGGTGGGGGAAGTGATACCAGCAGGCATTCACCCTCTGCTGGTGGACAGGGACCCAGCAGGCATTCACCCTCTGCTGGTGGACAGGGACCCAGCAGGCATTCACCCTCTGCTGGTGGCGGAGGCAGAGGCAGCTCCTGCTGCTCTGCTCCTGCCGGTGGAGGTGGCGGAGGCAGAGGCAGCTCCTGCTGCTCTCCCCCTGCCGGTGGAGGTGGCGGAGGCAGAGGCAGCTCCTGCTGCTCTGCTCCTGCCGGTGGAGGTGGCGGAGGCAGAGGCAGCTCCTGCTGCTCTGCTCCTGCCGGAGGTGGAGGAGGCAGAGGCAGCTCCTGCTGCTCTGCGCCTGCCGGTGGAGGTGGCGGAGGCAGAGGCAGCTCCTGCTGCTCTCCCCCTGCCGGTGGAGGTGGCGGAGGCAGAGGCAGCTCCTGCTGCTCTCCCCCTGCCGGTGGAGGTGGCGGAGGCAGAGGCAGCTCCTGCTGCTCTGCTCCTGCCGGTGGAGGAGGCAGAGGCAGCTCCTGCTGCTCTGCGCCTGCCGGTGGAGGTGGCGGAGGCAGAGGCAGCTCCTGCTGCTCTGCTCCTGCCCATGGAGGTAGGAGCGGCGTGTAGTCTCCTGGTGGTGGAGGTGGGAGCGGTGTGTAGTCTCCCCTTGATACAGGGGACTGGTGCGGCTCTCCCTCACTTGCAGGGGACTGGTGCGGCTCTTCCTCCCTTGCAGGAGACTGGTGCGGCTGTGGAGACAGCGGTGGGACCTCTGCCTTCCTCTTCCCCTTTCCCCTTCTCTGCCACCTCCTCACCTTCCTCTCCTGCGGCAGTTCCTCCTCTCCCTCCTGGTAGGGGCAGCGGAAGGGACAATTGGCAAAGAGATGGTCCTGGTTGCAGAGGAGGCACCCCGGCAAGGACTGGTTACATCGCCGGGGATGTCTGGCCCTTAGGCGGCACTCCTCCTCCCTGTCCCTCACCTCTTTATCCTCTTTCCTGCTTCTCCCCATTTCTTTTTTTTTTTTTTGTAATCCAAAGACGCCCCCCTTTTTTTTTTTTTTTTTTTTTTTTTCTCCCACACACAAAAAAAAACCTCTCCTGGTCTGACGCTTGGAGGCGCTGTTAAATCCCACGCAGGACACCACGTGTCACAGAGACGGCCGAAGTGGGCGGCGTCAGAACCAGGAAAAGTAATGAAATACACAAAACACAGGACGGATGAAATGAAATGATGAAGACGCCTGTTGGCGCCGGTTTAATACAAAATAAAAGGTTTAAACAAACACGAAAAACACAGGACACGGCACTCTACGCCAAAATAAATAGACAAACGAAAACAGACTAAACTTAACAAAACGGTGCACGGACAGACACTGACAAACACGGTGAGCAGATACTTTTGTTATTATTATTACTACTACTACTACTTATTTCCTCCGTCTCCAATCCCGTTCTCCGCTCACCGAACACCCAACCAACCAGTATGTGACAACGTGCATCTATATATACTATTGTGCTGGGATTCAATTACCAATTAATTATTCACTTGAATCCCAGCACGTGAATTAATAAAGTGCAATTCCCCGTGCTCACATATTACTACATTTTACTTGCACGTGAAGTGCTGTGCAATCCTCGTGCCTAAATACACATATACATTTTAAACACTCGTGTTACACAGACCCGTTTATATCCCGTGTACCAATGACTATACACCAACATTTAAACACACCACACGCAACACATAACAGATAATACACAGGGGCGGGCCCGCACCTTGAAACAGCAGCATTTGATTTTTTCAGTATACTGATGACAATAACAAATTCAGTGAAAGCCTACTTTGGAGATTTGCAATTTAGTTTTTCCCTTTTAACCTTAATCTATGGGTAGGAGAGGATCCGTGGTGTTCTTTGTGTTCATCGCCAACTACAGTAAGACACATTTTGAAAGGATATAAGGTGGGTCATGACCAGGTTTACTTGGTGTCATGACCAGGTCCTGTGATGTCTGGCCTTAGCACTGACCAACATGTTGCCACCAATTCCAGAAATATATGACACTTCAAAAACAACACTCCTCTGTCCAGGAAAGCAACCACCAAGGTATTAAAACCAAAACTCGTCTAGGGCAACTGGAATCTGCTAGAGACTAGAAAATGCTGGCAGATGTTGGACAACAGCTTATTTTCCCACCTGAGATTGTCACCACTAACTTTTGAGCCTTAACGTAATGTGGGCTAGTCAACAAAACACCAAGGTTGGAAGATGCCCACTTGAAGACCCCAGAGAAGTACCCTATTCAGCCTATCCAGACGATTGTCAGCTACAGAGCCCGCACTGTGGTTGATCCCTGGAGCCAGCATTGCAGCCACTGTGTGTGCTGATGCTCCAGGGAGCTAGCATTACACTTGAGCCATCAACTGGCAGAAGGATATCATCAGATGGAAGGAAACACAGATGCATCACATTAGTTTACAGTAAAAGAAGCTATGTCTTAGTTGGTGCTCATCTTGGCAAGAGTGGAGTCCAATATCAGCATGAAGTTTTAACATCTACTCTCATGTAAACTAAATCATTTTTAGAAAGCCAACTTTGTTGCTGTCCCAGCATTTGTACATTCACTAAAAGTTAAGCTATATACACAAAAGAATTTCATACAGTGAGGTTATGAAGAAAAGTTTAGGTTCATAATTAACTATTTTATTGAACATAAGAACATAATAAATTCAAGAGCGAGAATAGGCCATTCCCACCAAGTCATCATTTTATTACTATACATTGCAAAAAGCTCCGCAAATGTCCATGATATTCTTTGAGTGCTGGATGCGGAAGCAGCTATCTCCTTTGTTTGTGTCCATGTTATCTCTGTGGTGCAGGGGCTATGTGTATTCTTCAGATATGCCCCCCTCCCCCTTTTTTCAGCTTCATTCAGCTCGTATCGGTCTCACTCGGCCATTGAAAGGTTTTCTCAGCTTTTTCCGGAGAAAAAATGACTAGAGACCTGTACTTTACATCTTTTTGATGATGTTGGACAGGGTCCGATGTCCAACATCGGACTGGAAAGGGAAAATTGTAAGGCCAGACCTGGTCAAGTCACCTCACTCTCTTTCTTTCTAGGCTATACAGATACACCACTCACAGTCTATCTTCATATGACATGCCTTTTAATCCTGAAATTAGTCATGTTGCTCTCCTCTGTACTCTCTCCAATGCCTCGATATCTTTCTTATGATATAAGAACATAAGAACATAAGAGTTTACAAACGAGAGGAGGACATTCGGCCCATCTTGCTCGTTTGGTTGTTAGTAGCTTATTGATCCCAGAATCTCATCAAACAGCTTCTTGAAGGATCCCAGGGTGTCAGCTTCAACAACATTACTGGGGAGTTGATTCCAGACCCTCAAGATTCTCTGTGTATAAAAGTGCCTCCTATTTTCTGTTATGAATGCCCCTTTGTGAATGCCCCTTTTGTCTCCATTTGTGACCCCTGATCCTTGTTTCTTTTTTCAGGTCGAAAAAGTCCCTTGGGTCAACATTGTCAATACCTTTTAGAATTTTGAATGCTTGAATTAGGTCGCCACGTAGTCTTCTTTGTTCAAAACTGAATAGATTCAATTCTTTTAGCCTGTCTGCATATGACATGCCTTTTAAACCCAGAATAATTCTGGTCACTCTTCTTTGCACTCTTTCAAGAGCAGCAATATCCTTTTTGTAGCGAGGTGACCAGAACTGAACACAATATTCAAGAGGAGGTCTTACTAATGCATTGTACAGTTTTAACATTACTTCCCTTGATTTAAATTCAACACTTTTCATAATGTATCCAAGCATCTTGTTGGCCTTTTTTATAGCTTCCCCACATTGTCTGGATGAAGACATTTTTGAGTCAACAAAAACTCCTGGGTCTTTTTCATATATCCTTTCTCCAATTTCAGTATCTCCAATATGATATTTATAATGCACATTTTTATTTCCTGCGTGCAGTACCTTACACTTTTCTCTATTAAATGTCATTTGCCATGTGTCTGCCCAGTTCTGAATCTTGTCTAGATCATTTTGAATGACCTTTGTTGCTGCAACAGTGTTTGCCACTCCTCCTATTTTTGTGTCGTCTGCGAATTGAACAGGTTTGCTTACTATACCAGAATCTAAATCATTAATGTAGATTAGGAATAGCAGAGGACCTTATACTGATCCCTGTGGTACTCCACTGATTACCACACTCCATTCTGAGGTTTCTCCTCTAATCAGTACTTTCTTTTTTTTCTATATGTTAATCACTCCCTAATCCATGTACACATATTTCCTTGAATCCCTACTGCATTCAATTTGAGAACTAATCTTTTATGTGGGACTTTGTCAAAAGCTTTCTGGAAATCTAAATAAACCATGTCATATACTTTGCAATTATCCATTATCGATGGTTTTTCCTAAAACCATGTTGACTGTCTCCCAGGATACTGTTACCATATAGGTAATTTTCCATGTTGGATCTTATTATAGTTTCCATAAGTTTGCATATAATAGAAGTCAGGCTTACTGGTCTGCAGTTACCTGGTTCAGTTTTGTTTCCCTTTGTGTGGATCGGTATTACATTTGCAATTTTCCAGTCTGTCGATACCACCCCTGTGTCAAGAGACTGCTGCATGATCTTGGTTAGCGATTTGTAAATAACTTCTTTCATTTCTTTGAGTATTATTGGGAGGATCTCATCTGGCCCAGGGGATTTGTTTATTTTAAGGGCTCTGTGAGGCGTGTGAGTAAAAATGGATTTTCCAGACAGTGATTTACGTGTAAAAATTAAAATCTTATTTAATATTACACGGAAAAAAAAGAAAAATAATAAAGAAGGATGTGAGGGAGGGAGTGCTGGAGTAATCAAAAATAAAGGAACGGAAGCCTCTTAGTCCTCTTCGCGCTCTGCTTAAATCCAAAAATAAAACAAAAAGGAATAAAAACAGAAAAGAGCCAAGTTAGTAAGGCCTCCGTTCGTGACACAGTCCAAACTCCCACGTACTTCCCTCCAGCCTTTTTTTCCCCCGCCTCTATTCCTTAGGACCAACCCCGAACACAGTAGCACGTTCCCTTTAGTATGCAAACCCCGCCCCCGGTAGTCAGTGGATCACCAATCCCAAACTGACAGGTATCCTTAATTTCACTTGACTCCAGTGGCTGGAATTTACATACTCGTACTTCCGTCCCTCACCAAGGTGCCGCCCCTCAAAAAGATGACTTTTGTCATGGTCACAAGACCTTGGTAAGGGAAGTCCCGAGTTGGTTTGATGCCTTCTACTGTTGGGAGGCTGAATTGCAGACCGAAACCCCTTTGACTCATCACAGGCTCCTTCTCCCTTTAACACTTCTGCCTCAGTTATGCTAAAGTTATTTAAAACTGGATAGGAACTGGATGACATGTTGGGCATGTTGTCCGTATCTTCCTTTGTAAAACCTTGTGAAAAGTAATCATTTAATATATTTGCTATTTTTTTTCTTCATCTATGATTTTGCCATTTGTACCTCTTAGACATTTAACCTCCTCTTTGAATGTTCTCTTGCTGTTGTAATATTGGAAAAACATTTTGGAATTGGTTTTAGCCCCCTTAGCAATGTTCATTTCTATTTCTCTCTTGGCCTTTCTAACTTCCTTTTTGACTTGCTTTTGCAGTTCTGTGTACTCTTACTTTGTTTTTGGTCTCTTTTTAACGCTCTGTAAAGTGCCTTTTTTCACTGAATATTTTTTTAATTGATCTAATAAACCATTTTGGCAATTTAGTTTTACATTTAGATTTGTCTACTTTAGGAATGTAATTGTTTTGCGCCTCTAGTACTACATTTTTAAAGAACAGCCATCCTTTTTCTGTGGCTGTTTTCTCTATTTTACTCCAATCTACTTTTGTTAGTCTCTGTTTTATACCTATGACAGGGGTTCTGACATCCTGCGAACTGTGGTTTGCTTCCTGTTGCTGGATTTCATTAGTTGTCGCCTTGCTCCAGCCGCACACACAAACCTGGAGTTCCATGTCTTTGCTAACAACAGATCTTGAACTAGTCTTTTGTGAAGTATTCTCCATTCTCATATCCATTTCTGTCGTTAATCGTGTTATCCAACGTTGAGTCATCTTCCGCCCCCTCTCTCGCAGACTCACTTTCACTTTAATTTCTTAGAAGCCTTGGGCGGGTGTCTCCAGCATCCTGTTTACCTTTGAAAACATAGAGCTGGATACTGCTGACCAAGGTAGCTAACCCTTGCCAGCCCCAGTGGGGTCTCTTTCCTCCTGTCAGCTGTCTCTCCATGCTGTCATAAGGTCTTTTCCTTGTTGCCAGCTGCACTATTCACAGCAGTCACTGGATAGTAATAGTGAAATTACAGAGACTGAACTGACTTTAAATGTTAAAGCTTAGTTCGGGGGGCATTCAGCTGGGGCCTTCCAATTTCCTGTCAATTAGTACCTATTCTCTATTTAAGCCCTGATCACTTGCACCTTTGCTGTCTAGTGTTTAGTTTTTGTAGCAAACGCTCAGATGCCGTCATATCTTCCTTCACCGCTAATTTACACTTCGTTGCCTTTCACTGCAGGTCACTTCTCTGCGCAGCGCTCCCAAGATATTATCAGTTATTTTCCTACCTGCTTCGGTGATTCTTCTCATCATTCAGCTTCTCTATTTGGCTGCAGGAGCTCCAGCGTTAGTCTTTCCTGCTCCATCCAGCTTCCAGCCCAGCAACAGCACTGTCCAAACCGCAGCTTCATTGCTCAACTTTTCTGCGTCTTTTTTAGACATACTGGCCCTCCGCTAAAACTTTCAAAGCTCCTTCAACAAGACATCGACATTCCTGTCATCAGTGATTGCCTTGCCATAGCTCCTCTATTTAAATCCACCACTTGCAATCAAGCGCCCTTCCCCTCCACCCAGAGCCAGCACAATTTACCGTTCCTTCAGAAGATCCTGCCCTGGATTTCTATTAGCTACGGTCAACGTATTAAAGACCTATCCAGCCCATTTCATGCTCCATTTCAACCTGTGGCAGCTTGTGCTTTGGACTGGTCACAACATGCTCCAAGGACACTGCTGTTCTGCAACTTTTCCACCGGCGCTCTAAAGTCCGTGGCTACAACGGCAACGCCCTCATTGCGCGACTGCAGGGAGTGGTAAGTAACCATGGTGACCAGGCAGCTTCATCTGCACTGTAAGCTCCGTGCCTCAGTACTGCAATTTTCTGGCTTGCTTGCTGCTGCGCTTTCACAACCTGCGAGGGCTCGTTCAACTTGCCGAATTGTGACATCTAAATACTGCGTTAACGTATTCATATACATGACTAACTGTCCTAAAACATGTAACGAATATATTCAAATCTAAAAGAATACACAATTGTTCTACATTGACAAGGATTTTAATCACAATAACCAAATATATGCTACCTTACTTCACTCAAGCCAATCATAACCTCTAGATGGCAGTATAACACCACAAATTCTATACAGTCCTTATGCTGCTTTGCTTTCACTGTGAAGCTCGCACATTCCAGTTTTTCTATACATTCCTGCAGTTTGTTGTCACTCCGAGGGATTCTTAGGAGTCCTCCTCCTCAACCGTTTGCCTAACTATATCAACTGACATTCTTCAATTTCAACTCTTCCCCTCTTCAAGGATCTGGTCATGAAGCAACACACTCAGCTGCTTTTTAAGATGCTCAGAATCTACCATCACAGTAACATCAAGGCACCTTATTCAACTTTCAAAGTCATCATTTCATTAATGTGAGCCGCCAGTCAGTCAGGAAACCATGTCCTACAATTAACAATGTTTCAATCAATGTCCTCCTACCCCCAATAGACAATACTCTCAATCTGCTCCCGACCAAGCAATAGGTTTTGCAGACTCCTCGGAGCAACACATTCTTCATCCTCTTGGGTTCTGCAGCGGTCTCAGATCTCTGCATTCTTCATCTCACCCAAAAGCAGCCCCATCTCTGGCGCCATCTAAATTTGTCTTAACACTGAAAGACCAATATCCACCGCATTCAGCAGATCCCCACTCACTGCAGCAGACCACCGCACTCTACCGATGGTAGTCCTCCATTCACTATTGCAGCTCTCTGCTCTCTACAGCTGGGCCTCTACACACTACTGACATCACTCCATCGTTTTCTTCCTCAGACCTCTGCTCTGTTCAGCAGATCCCGCCCTCTACAGTTAATCGCTCCTTAGTACAGCAGATCTCCCCTCCCTCTTCAGATCTGCTCACGACTGCAGCATGCAAAAGTTGCTCTAGTTTACTGTTTAAATCTGTAACTGCACTTCTCTAGAGCCCCCAATGCTCCAGCATTCCTCCAATACGCAGATTGTGGCAGTATTCCCACAATCAAGGCTAACGCTAATCCCCATCTAACCAAAATACGGGGCACTGCCTCAGCAATCCTATTCATATCTCCGCTCATCCTCTCAAATGTTACAGCATTAATACTTGCTGAGAGACGTGGTACGAGACTAAAAATCTGTCTTGATTATCAGTTAAGGAGTACCACTATTAGGAGAATAACTGGAGTTGTGAAACCCAAATCTCTAAATGTGAGTTTACCTTTTCCATTTCAAGCAAACATGATAGTAGCAAACCGCTGATCGATCCCATATTAACTAACACATAGACTGGCGGCATTTCATCTCTCTGCCCTCGTTTCTAGAATATGGGGCTGTGGCAAAGTGGCTGGTAGGGGGAACGGGTGTAGCGGTGATGCGATGCAGGAGTGACAGGCAGACAATGGTTTCCAGTGCAAAGGTGCTTTTATTTATAATCCAGGTCTGGTGACCGTAAAATAATAAATCCCCGGCTATACACAACAATGCGTAAAGCGCGGGGATAACAAAGCAGGGCACAGACAGGGCACGAACACACGGTTACCAGTCCTGGGTGAGTGCAGACGTGCTTGTGGTGGGTGAAGACACGATATTTTGTGACGATTCCGTGCAGTATTGATCCGGATAGTGCTGACCCTGGTCGACAGCTCCGGATAGGTGAGTTAACTGTCTGGTGGTGCAAAACGCAGACAATTACAAAACAGACAAAACACAATTCACAACACGCTTTTTTCTTTCTGCACGAGAGCTCCTCTCTCGGTCCTTCTCTCTGCTGAGCTTTTACCCAAACGAAGGAAAAGATCAGCGTTAGCCTGGCCCCTATATGTAGTAACCCGCATGATATCTAGGTAAACGGTTGCAGCTGCCTTATTACTTGCAGCTGCCCCTCATTTACCTTTCAAGTCAATACGGTCTTACAACAGAGTCTCACTTCTTTCCAGGCTGACCCACTTCCCGGTCCCGGAAACGAACTGTCAGGCCAGCCCTTCCAGATACTTCTCCTCTCGTTCTTTAGCGCCCTCACAGGTCGGGAGGAAGATTTATCACCAGAACTCATATTTCTGTCACAGGGGTGCAAAGGATCTATGTTCTTTTAGTCCAGCTGCCACCTCAGCCCTCAGTTCCAGCTCTCCTTCTGCTTCTACTTTCGGTATCCAAGTTCAGTCAGCTGGTTCCATCTGCTTCCACAACCCCCATCCAGAATCCCCAGCTTCTCCAGCTGCTGTTTGACTGAATCCTACTCTCAGTAATGTCCTTCAGTCTCCTCAGCATTACATGTCTGCAGCCCTCGCATCTTGTTCACGAGCTCCTATTCTACAGCCTGCTCAGTGTCTTCAACCTTCTACACCCAGAATCGAATAATCATATTCCTTCAATCAAAACAGGATCCTGGCTCTCACCATCCATGCTAGGGATTCTCTCCATCTCCCTCCAGTCTCTCCATACTAGCAGTTCGCCTGACCCTCCATGGGATTCTTAAGAGCATTCCCCTTGCCTCAACTTCCTGTCTGTCTATATCAACGTACATTCTCAATTTGCTAATTTCCACTCTTCGGAAAAGCAGCTTCTCTCCCTACAAGGATCTACCTATGGAGATCAGCTACCTCTCGGCCGCCTTTGAGCTTACTTGGCTGCATACCTCCAATACGGATTATGTCAGCGTGGTCAGTCCATTCATCCGTCAAGTATCAAGTCCCCTATCCTTCCTTTTCAAGGTATCTCCCCAGCAGGACCCCCCCCCCAGACCCTCTGTTCATTTTCCACTCATTCCTTTCATCATTCGTTACTGGTTCTCAACCCTCCTCTCTGCCCTCGCCTCCAGAGGAGGCCTCCCTCCTCGACTCCACCTTTGCCTCCGAGCAGGCCTCCCTCCTCTCCATCCTCAGCTCCAGAGCAGGCCTCCCTCCTCTCCATCCTCGCCTCCAGAGAAGGCCTCCCTCCTCCCTCCACCCTCCACCCTCGCCTCCAAGTAGGCCTCCCTCCTCTCCTCCACCCTCGCTTACGAGCAGGCCTCTCTCCTCTCCACACTCACCTCCAGAGCAGGCCTTCCTCCTTGACTCCACCCCCCCTTCCTCCCCCAGCCTGATCATAATAACATAAGAATATAAGAACGTTTACAAACGAGAGGAGGCCATTCGGCCCATCTTGTTCGTTTGGTTGTTAGTAGCTTATTGATCCCAGAATCTCATCAAGCAGTTTCTTGAAGGATCCCAGGGTGTCAGCTTCAACAACATTACTGGGGAGTTGATTCCAGACCCTCACAATTCTCTGTGTAAAAAAGTGCCTCCTATTTTCTGTTCTGAATGCCCCTTTGTCTAAACTCCATTTGTGACCCCTGGTCCTTGTTTCTTTTTTTCAGGCTGAAAAAGTCCCTTGGGTCGACACTGTCAATACCTATTAGAATTTTGAATGCTTGAATTAGGTCGCCACGTAGTCTTCTTTGTTCAAGACTGAACAGATTCAATTCTTTTAGCCTGTCTGCATATGACATGCCTTTTAAGCCCGGAATAATTCTGGTTGCTCTTTGCACTCTTTCTAGAGCAGCAATATCTTTTTTTATAGCGAGGTGACCAGAACTGCACACAATATTCCGGTTCAGTTTCAACACTTTTCACAATGTATCTGAGCATCTTGTTAGCCTTTTTTATAGCTTCCCCACATTGTCTAGATGAAGACATTTCTGAGTCAACAAAAACTCCTAGGTCTTTTTCATAGATTCCTTCTCCAATTTCAGCATCTCTCATATGATATTTATAATGTACATTTTTATTTCCTGCATGCAGTACCTTGCACTTTTCTCTATTAAATGTCATTTGCCATGTGTCTGCCCAGTTCTGAATCTTGTCTAGATCATTTTGAATGACCTTTGCTGCTACAACAGTGTTTGCCACTCCTCCTACTTTTGTGTCGTCTGCAAATTTAACAAGTTTGCTTACTATACCAGAATCTAAATCTTTAATGTAGATTAGGAATAGCAGAGGACCTAATATTGATCCCTGTGGTACACCACTGGTTACCACACTCCATTCTGAGGTTTTTCCTCGAATCAGTACTTTCTCTTTTCTACATGTTAACCACTCCCTAATCCATGTACATGTGTTTCCTTGAATCCCAACTGTGTTGGAAAGCCTTATCATTGGAAGAGCAATTACATTCTGAGTTTCACTTGTCTAGACTGTCTCCAACTTGCAGCTGCCCCTGATAATTATTTGTTAATTTTATTTAGAACTTTGCAGCAAAACTGCTTTTTAATAATTAAAAAATAAAACCAAAGAAAAAGACACTGCTTATTGGAATCAGTCTATGTAACCTATACTTTACATAACACCACAAAACGTTTGCAAATAATCATATAACTTTTAATTCACGGGTCGTGAGCTGGGGGTGTAAGGATAGGGCAGAAGAAGCAGAAGGGAGCAGTTAGTAGGACAGAGTGCCAGCTAGAAAGGACCGGACCTAGAATAGAAGAGCGGGCGAGGGCCACTCCAGTAGCAGACCAGCGGAGCTGGATGTGGAAACTAGGATGGAAGGTGGTCACTGACTGAGGGCGGCGATGCCGACACATGCCAGGGGCAGAGGACCCAGCAACTGAAACAGGATAGAAAGATGGTCACTGACTGAGGGCGGTGATGCCGACATGCCAGCCCATAACATAAACAAAAGACCAGAAGGACAAACAGGAGGATGGTTAGTAGAGGAAGACCAGCTCCCCCACACTCATGATTCATGTGTTTTTTAAAACCCCAAAAGTAATGACTAAAGCTAAGGTTTACAATTTTAGAAAAGCAAACTATGAAGGTATGAAACAGAGACTAACAGAAGTAGATTGGAGTAAAATAGAGAAAACACCCACAGAAGAAGGATGGTTGTTCTTCAAAAATGTAGTACTAGAGGTGCAAAACAATTACATCCCTAAAGTAGACAAATCTAAATGTAAAACTAAATTGCCTAAATGGTTTAATAGATCAATTAAAAAAAATATTCAGCGAAAAAAGACACTTTACAGAGCATTAAAAAAGGACCAAAAAGAAAGTACGCAGAAAGAGTACACAGAACTGCAAATGCAAGTCAAAAGGAAGTTAGAAAGGCCAAGAGAGAAATAGAAATAAACATTGCTAAGGGAGCTAAAACCAATTCCAAAATATTTTTCCAATATTACAACAGCAAGCGAACATTCAAAGAGGAGGTTAAATGTTTAAGAGATACAAATGGCAAAATCGTAGATGAAGAAAAAAATAGCAAATATATTAAATGATTACTTTTCACAAGTTTTTACAAAGGAAGATACTGACAACATGGCCCCACATGTCATCCAGTTCCTATCCAGTTTTAAATAACTTTAGCATAACTGAGGCAGAAGTGTTAAAGGGACTAGGAGCTCTTAAAATAAACAAATCCCCTGGGCCGGATGAGATCCTCCCAGTAGTACTCAAAGAAATGAAAGAAGTAATTTACAAACCGCTAACCAAGATCATGCAGCAGTCTCTTGACACAGGGGTGGTATCGACAGACTGGAAAATTGCAAACGTAATACCGATCCACACAAAGGGAAACAAAACTGAACCAGGTAACTACAGACCAGTAAGCCTGACTTCTATTATATGCAAACTTATGGAAACTATAATAAGATCCAAAATGGAAAATTACCTATATGGTAACAGAGTACTGGGAGACAGTCAACATGGTTTTAGGAAAGGGAGATCGTGCCTAACTAACTTGCTTGATTCTTTTGAGGATGCAACATCGATAATGGATAATTGCAAAGCATATGACATGGTTTATTTAGATTTCCAGAAAGCTTTTGACAAAGTCCCGCACAAAAGATTAATTCTCAAAATGAACACAGTTGGGATTCAAGGAAACACATGTACATGGATTAGGGAGTGGTTAACATGTAGAAAACAGAAAGTACTGATTAGAGGAAAAACCTCAGAATGGAGTGTGGTAACCAGTGGAGTACCACAGGGATCAGTATTAGGTCCTCTGCTATTCCTAATCTACATTAATGATTTAGATTCTGGTATAGTAAGCAAACTTGTTAAATTTGCAGACGACACAAAAGTAGGAGGAGTGGCAAACACTGTTGCAGCAGCAAAGGTCATTGAAAATGATCTAGACAAGATTCAGAACTGGGCAGACACATGGCAAATGACATTTAATAGAGAAAAGTGTAAGGTACTGCGCGAAGAAATAAAAATGTGCATAATAAATATCATATGGGAGATACTAAAATTGGAGAAGGAATCTATGAAAAAGACCTAGGAGTTTTTGTTGACTCAGAAATGTCTTCATTTAGACAATATGGGGAAGCTATAAAAAAGGCTAACAAGATGCTCGGATACATTGTGAAAAGTGTTGAATTTAAATCAAGGGAAGTAATGTTAAAACTGTACAATGCACTAGTAAGACCTCATCTTGAATATTGTGTGCAGTTCTGGTCACCTCGCTATAAAAAAGTTACTGCTGCTCTAGAAAGAGTGCAAAGAAGAGCGACCAGAATTATTCCGGGCTTAAAAGGCATGTCATATGCAGACAGGCTAAAAGAATTGAATCTGTTCAGTCTTGAACAAAGAAGACTACGTGGCGACCTAATTCAAGCATTCAAAATTCTAAAAGGTATTGACAGTGTCGACCCAAGGGACTTTTTCAGCCTGAAAAAAGAAACAAGGACCAGGGGTCACAAATGGAGATTAGACAAAGGGGCATTCAGAACAGAAAATAGGAGGCACTTTTTTACACAGAGAATTGTGAGGGTCTGGAATCAACTCCCCAGTAATGTTGTTGAAGCTGACACCCTGGGACCCTTCAAGAAGCTGCTTGATGAGATTGTGGGATCAATAAGCTACTAACAACCAAATGAGCAAGATGGGCCGAATGGCTTCCTCTCTTTTGTAAACTTTCTTATGTTCTTATGAGTATAGTAGCATATTTAATCTTGTAAATTGTGATTTTATGATTAAACGATGAACAATTTAAAAAATGCAGGGAAGTCAATTTTCTAACAGTCTGTAGCAATGGTGAATTAGCATTCGCAAATAATGATTCAAGAACTGTCACTCAATCGGAACTATGAAACCTTCCGTCATCTCCCTTGCAATGCCAACCCTACTTAATGGTGTTTTCTGTTTGTGTTCTCCTGCGTGGGCTGAGAAGTTTATCATTTGAATTTACTGAAATGTGTTGCATCTTTAGAAATAAGTGTAAAATCATTTTACAAAAATGTGGAGATTTATACTTGGTTATGACCTTGACTGAAGCTGTCGTTAGCAAAGGGGGCCGGTTGTACTAACAAGGTCAAAAAATAGGTCACGTTTTACTAAACATTTTAAAACTAATAAACAAACAATTACCTTAATGAACACTATAGTAGTATGTTGCTTAAAACATAATAACACAATATTCATAATAAAGTTGAGTTCTTATTTATAAACAGTGGCACGCTTAAAGCTTGGGACTCCCTGTCTGCAGCATGGTGTTGTTTGCATTATCTTCAGCATATTTTAAGTGATTGATTTAGGTGACATCAAACACAAAAGCCCAAGTTAGGTAAAGCAATTGGGGCAACCTTGTCAAGCATCAAGCAAATAGGCATAATTGGAAAGGTACAGGGGCCCAACATTCACACAATTGTTGCTTCTAACTTGGCTTCTTTTTTTGATTGCTCCACTTTACGCTGAAATGCTCAACAAAAAAAGGCTCCAACACCCATATATACATATACAGTGGCTTGCAAAAGTATTCAGACCCCTGACCAATTCTGTCATATTACCGAATTACAAATGGTACATTGAAATTTCGTTCTGTTTGATATTTTATTTTTAAACACTGAAACTCAGAATCAATTATTGTAAGGTGACATTGGTTTTATGTTATTTTTAAGAAAAATAAAAAACTGAAATATCTTGCTTGCATAAGTATTCAACCCCTGTGCTGTGGAAGCTCCCAGTTTGCACCGATGAAAGAAATTGCCCTAACCAGGACACAATTACCTTACCATTGGCCTCCACCTGTGAACCATTAAAGTTGCTGTCACGTTTTCTGGATGAAAACCCCACTGTTGAAGGATCATTGGTAAGGCTGTGAATCTGAAGGAAAATGAAGACCAAAGAGCATTCTACAGAAGTTAGAGATAAAGTAATACAAATGCATAGATTAGGGAAAGGGTACAAAATAATATCCAAGTGTTTGGATATCCCAGTGAGCACAGTTGGATCAATAATCAGGAAGTGGAAGCTGCATCACACCACCCAGGCACTGCCAAGAAAAGGCTGTCCCTCAAAACAAGAAGGAGACTTGTGAGAGAAGCCACAGAGAGGCCAACAATCACTTTGAAGGAGCTACAGAGTTCAGTGGCTGGGAGTGGAGTAATGGTGCACCAGTCAACCATTCAAGAGCTCTGCATAACACTGGCCTGTATGGGAGGGTGGCAAGAAAGAAGCCATTACTCAAAAAGTACCATCTGAAAGCACGTCTGGAGTTTGCCAGAAAGCATGAGAGTGACCCAGCTGCGATGTGGGAAAAGGTTTTGTGGTCAGATGAGACCAAGATAGAGCTTTTTGGCCAAAACTCAAAGCGCTATGTGTGGCGCAAACCTAACACTGCCCATGCCTCAAGACACACCATCCCTACAGTGAAGTATGGTGGTGGCAGCATCATGCTGTGGGGATGCTTCTCATCAGCAGGGACTGGGCATCTTGTTACAATTGAAGGAAGAATGGATAGAGCAAAATACAGGAAAACACTGCAAGAGCTGGAGGAACATAAGAACATAAGAAAGTTTACAAACGAGAGGAGGCCATTCGGCCCATCTTGCTCGTTTGGTTGTTAGTAGCTTATTGATCCCAAAATCTCATCAAGCAGCTTCTTGAAGGATCCCAGGGTGTCAGCTTCAACAACATTACTGGGGAGTTGATTCCAGACCCTCACAATTCTCTGTGTAAAAAAGTGTCTCCTATTTTCTGTTCTGAATGCCCCTTTTTCTAAACTCCATTTGTGACCCCTGGTCCTTGTTTCTTTTTTCAGGCTGAAAAAGTCCCTTGGGTCGACACTGTCAATACCTTTTAGAATTTTGAATGCTTGAATTAGGTCACCACGTAGTCTTCTTTGTTCAAGACTGAACAGATTCAATTCTTTTAGCCTGTCTGCATATGACATGCCTTTTAAGCCCGGAATAATTCTGGTCGCTCTTCTTTGCACTCTTTCTAGAGCAGCAATATCTTTTTTATAGCGAGGTGACCAGAACTGCACACAATATTCAAGATGAGGTCTTACTAGTGCATTGTACAGTTTTAACATTACTTCCCTTGATTTAAATTCAACACTTTTCACAATGTATCCGAGCATCTTGTTAGCCTTTTTTATAGCTTCCCCACATTGCCTAGATGAAGACATTTCTGAGTCAACAAAAACTCCTAGGTCTTTTTCATAGATTCCTTCTCCAATTTCAATATCTCCCATATGATATTTATAATGTACATTTTTATTTCCTGCGTGCAGTACCTTACACTTTTCTCTATTAAATGTCATTTGCCATGTGTCTGCCCAGTTCTGAATCTTGTCTAGATCATTTTGAATGACCTTTGCTGCTGCAACAGTGTTTGCCACTCCTCCTACTTTTGTGTCGTCTGCAAATTTAACAAGTTTGCTTACTATACCAGAATCTAAATCATTAATGTAGATTAGGAATAGCAGAGGACCTAATACTGATCCCTGTGGTACACCGCTGGTTACCACACTCCATTCTGAGGTTTTTCCTCTAATCAGTACTTTCTGTTTTCTACATGTTAACCACTCCCTAATCCATGTACATGTGTTTCCTTGAATCCCAACTGCGTTCAGTTTGAGAATTAATCTTTTGTGCGGGACTTTGTCAAAAGCTTTCTGGAAATCTAAATAAACCATGTCATATGCTTTGCAATTATCCATTATCGATGTTGCATCCTCAAAAAAATCAAGCAAGTTAGTTAGACACGATCTCCCTTTCCTAAAACCATGTTGACTGTCTCCCAGTACCCTGTTACCATATAGGTAATTTTCCATTTTGGATCTTATTATAGTTTCCATAAGTTTGCATATAATAGAAGTCAGGCTTACTGGTCTGTAGTTACCTGGTTCAGTTTTGTTTCCCTTTTTGTGGATCGGTATTACGTTTGCAATTTTCCAGTCTGTCGGTACCACCCCTGTGTCAAGAGACTGCTGCATGATCTTGGTTAGCGGTTTGTAAATTACTTCTTTCATTTCTTTGAGTACTACTGGGAGGATCTCATCCGGCCCAGGGGATTTGTTTATTTTAAGAGCTCCTAGTCCCTTTAACACTTCTGCCTCAGTTATGCTAAAGTTATTTAAAACTGGATAGGAACTGGATGACATGTGGGGCATGTTGTCAGTATCTTCCTTTGTAAAAACTTGTGAAAAGTAATCATTTAACATATTTGCTATTTTTTTTTCTTCCTCTATGATTTTGCCATTTGTATCTCTTAAACATTTAATCTCCTCTTTGAATGTTCTCTTGCTGTTGTAATATTGGAAAAACATTTTGGAATTGGTTTTAGCTCCCTTAGCAATGTTCATTTCTATTTCTCTCTTGGCCTTTCTAACTTCCTTTTTGACTTGCATTTGCAGTTCTGTGTACTCTTTCTGTGTACTTTCTTTTTGGTCCTTTTTTAATGCTCTGTAAAGTGCCTTTTTTCGCTGAATATTTTTTTTAATTGATCTATTAAACCATTTTGGCAATTTAGTTTTACATTTAGATTTGTCTACTTTAGGGATATAATTGTTTTGCGCCTCTAGTACTACATTTTTGAAGAACAACCATCCTTCTTCTGTGGGTGTTTTCTCTATTTTACTCCAATCTACTTCTGTTAGTCTCTGTTTCATGCCTTCATAGTTTGCTTTTCTAAAATTGTAAACCTTAGCTTTAGTCTTTACTTTTGAGGATTTAAAAAACACTTCAAATGAGACCATGTTGTGGTCTGAGTTTGCCAGTGGTTCTCTGACCTCTGTTTTAGTTATTCTATCTTCGTTATTTGAAAAGACTAAATCAAGGCATGCCTCCCCTCTAGTGGGTGCCTTCACAAATTGTGTTAGGAAGCAGTCATTTGTCATTTCCACCATTTCTATTTCATCCTTCGCGCTACCCACCGGGTTTTCCCATTTTATTTGGGGGAAGTTGAAATCCCCCATTAGTATGGCTTCTCCTTTGCTACACACATTTCTAATGTCATTGTATAACAGATTATTGTGCTCACCGTCTGAATCTGGCGGTCTATAGCATGCTCCTATTATTATGCCTTTTGAATTTTTGTCTGTTATTCTGACCCATATTGATTCGGTTTTATTTTCTTTGTCCAGGTTTAACACCTGGGCTTCAAGACTGTTTCTTATGTATAGCGCTACCCCTCCTCCTCGTCTGTCCTGCCTGTCTTTCCTATACAGTGTATACCCACAAATATTATATTCGTCCCCATCACTCTCAGATAACCACGTTTCTGTAACACCTATCACATCATAGTTACCTGTTAGTGCAGTAGCTTCAAGTTCTAGAATTTTGTTTCTGATACTTCTAGCATTTAGATAAATACATTTAATGGTTGTCTTACCTGAGTTGTTGTTCTTGTTTTGATGCGGTCTCCCTTCTGTTTTTTTGTTGATTTCTCCCCCCTTCCTTTCTAGTTTAAATGCTTCCGAACCTGCTCGAGGATCTTTTCTCCAAGTAGACTGGTTCCCTTGTTATTTAAATGCAGTCCATCCCGTCTATACAGATAGTCCTCGTTGTAGAATGTGGTCCAATGATCAAGATAGGTGAAGCCTTCCCGTGTGCACCACGTCTTCAACCATTCGTTTTGATTAATTATTTCCAGCTGTCCATATGGTCCTTTGCAAGGTGCGGGTAGTATACCAGAAAATACCACAGTTTTGGTTTTCTCTTTTAATTTCCTTCCTAGCTCTCTGAATTTGTTTTGCAGGGATTTTGGTCTGTCTCTTCCAATGTTGTTTGTACCGATGTGGACGACTACTACCGGGTCGTCTCCTGTTCGTTCTAGGAGCCTGTCCACGTTTTCAGTGATGTGCTTGACCGAGGCTCCCGGAAGGCAGCACACTGTTGTAGTAAGGGGGTCCAAACTGCGAACTGAACTTGCTGTGTTTCTCAATATGGAGTCCCCAACAATCATGACCTCCCTTCTTTTTACTGTCTTGTCACCACTGTCAATAGGGTCCTGGATGTTGTTCCTTTCATTCTCTTGTTGTTGGTTCTGCTCATCACAATTCTGAAGTGACTCAAATCTGTTGGTTGTTTTGATTTCTGGTGGTGTTTGACGAAGTTTCTTTTTTTCCCTGCTTCTGCCTACCTGAACCCAGCTGTTCTGACCTTCTATCTCCCTGGTGGCTTTCAGTCTGTTAGGGGTGATGCAGACTTCCATGAATTGTGGGTGTGCCAGTTCCTCAAGATCCTGTTGCTGTCTCACTTCTTCCAGCTCCATTTCTAGCATACTTACTAGTTTATGCAAATCCTGGATCGCGCGGCACTTTACGCACACTTGGTTTAGCTCCGCTGGGTTTTCTCGGATTTCCCACATCAAGCAGGTGTCACAGATTACTGGCTTGAAGACCATGTTGAGGGTTTTTTTTTTTTTGAAGTTTAGTTTCTTCTGCAGCTGTCAACCTGCTTTCAATCTGCTTCGAAACTGCTCTGTACTTTTCCACGCTGTACTTCTCCCACTCGCTGTCGCTTCCACTCGCTGTCGCTGGGAAGACTGCCTCGTTTAACTGCGTTGTTCTGCTGTGCTGTCGGCTCCTCCCCTCGCCTGTGTCTCAAAACGGCGCTGAATTTGAATCAGCTGCTCCGAGTTTCAGCTTGTTTGTTATCAGAAAAACACACGCGGCTGTGTTTCCCCAATGTCCTCTGTTTTCTGATTAAAGCAATTCAAGATGCAATTTCTCCTTTCTGCTTCGAAACTGCTCTGTACTTTTCCACGCTGTACTTCTCCCACTCGCTGTCGCTTCCACTCGCTGTCGCTGGGAAGACTGCCTCGTTTAACTGCAAGGTAAGAACGCTTCATTATGTCCATTTTTACTGTCATGATGGTTGTGTCATGTTGAGCTGGGGGGTGATAACACCGTGAAACAATTTTTTTTTGTGACCAGGACAGTGGTATTTTGAAATTTACCTATTTTCCAGAACATTCCAGATAGATTCAGTGCTGAGTAAACTTGAAGTAACTTCTAGAACTTTCTAGAACTTTCCAGTAATATAAATAGTAGTATAAATACAGGGGCCTTAAGCCCACCAGTTCAGTTTAGTTCCAGCTGCCTAAGTGGATACATATCTGCATTTTTCTGAGATGGCATCAAGAGGCTGCAATGGTGGCATTCCTGATGGGTGTCCAAGACGGTTTTACCAAGTTTCGCTGCTATTTTTGCCTTTGGGACAGCAGGGACACCAAAGCGCACTACCACAGGTGGGACTGGCCACAGCGGACCGATTTCTCTGTGGGGAAGAACAATGTCAAGTGGGAGCCACTGGTGGATCCCCGGAAGGTGCTGATGCCACCACTGCACATCAAATTGGGCCTTATGAAACAATTTGTCAGAGCTCTAGATAAGGAGTCAGCAGCCTTCAAGTACCTTCAAGACTTCTTCCCTAAGCTGTCTGAGGCAAAGGTCAAAGCCGGTGTCTTCTTCGGACCACAGATAAAGAAGATCCTGGAGTGCAATGAATTCCCCAAGAAGCTCACTAGTAAGGAGAAAGCGGCTTGGAACAGCTTTGTCGCAGTGGTTCGGGGCTTCCTGGGCAATCAAAGGCCGAAAACTATGTGGAGCTGGTTGAGACTCTGGTGAAGAACTACGGCACAATGACCTTCAAAGTCCATATCCTTGATGCTCATCTTGATATATTCAAGGAGAACATGGGAGCGTACTCGGAGGAGCAAGGCGAGCGCTTCCACCAAGATATACTGGACTTTGAACGTCGCTACCAAGGACAGTATAACGAGAACATAATGGGAGACTACATTTGGGGGATGATTCGTGAAAGTGATTTACAGTATAATCGTAAATCTCAAAAAACTACTCACTTCTAAATCTTTTGTAGTCATTTTTGTATTACTTTAGTATAAATACATGTTAATTTGGATTTATATGTTGTTTTTTCCTGACTTTATGTGAACAAAAAGACACAAATTCGCCCGTTTTCTCATTGGAAATAGGTAAATTTCAAAATATCACTGTCCTGGTCACAAAAGCAAAGTTTGTGGGGAATAATAGCCATTTTCTATACTTTTGAGGCATAAGCAATTAGGAAATAAAACTTACTACCCAGGAACAAAAATTGTGTTACATAGTGTAATGTTTTCTGCGTATGACCATCATATTTGTTTACATTGACGAGTTGAATTTGTTTGAATTTGAGAAAGTCAGAAAACATTGACAGTGACATTTTAATCACCATTTTAGTGTTAGAGCATCTTTCTTTTGTAGCATGCTTTATAATTCATTTTCTGTTAACTCACAGAATCGGTGTGCAGACATTTTCTCTTGTGAAGAGTGCTGGGGAGAAAGGGGCGGGACTGACAGTGATATGAACCAATCACATGACAGCACGAGATTGTTGACCAGTGGTGTAAGGATGTTAGAGCAAGAGTTCAATGTATTTTTCCAAATTTTGCAAAAAGCTGAAAACGTATTACATTTTAGCCACATTTTCATACCTCTGTTTTCTTTGGCGAACTCTACTAGTGCAGGCTACGGATACAGCTGCTGATACCCTTGCCTTGACTGAGCCATCTACAATCATATCCGAAAGAAACTGGGAAAAAAAAACACAATCATAAATAATATTTGAGCTGCTCAAGTGTTTAGTCAATATGGTTTGATAAATTGTAGCCTACACCTACAATACTCGACAGCAATCACAATAATTTCTGAAATTTATGGAGCAGTACTAGAAGAGTTATTTTTATGCACCTATCTGGTGTTCACATGTTTCAGAATCTTCAATTTTTCAATGCCACACAAGTCTTGGCACTGTTTCAATTGCTTACACACTTCCTTGTCGCGAAAACAGATACGCAGTATATACAGTATATATATATATATATATATATATATATATTATATATATATATATATATATATATATATATACACACACACACACACACTGTATATATAAGATTCTAGATCTATAAGATTTATTCTCTACTTCACAAATGCAGCTATACCTATGTACACCTAGCGTCACACATGCACTATCTGCTCCAAATGCGACACAACTTTTCCACAGTATTCCAAAAGATTGTAATACTGTATTCACTGTCCTAAAGATATCTTCTCATGTTGCTGATATAGCCTCACATGATGGCAAAGTAAGCAGCTGCATTACCACTTTTACAAATTCTTTAATAGAGTAGCATATTATTATTGGGTACAACTGAGTCAGAACTGCCATATGTTGCAAGAGTGCAACTTTTCAAATCTGTTGCTAGTTCGATACTTGTAAGAGATGCTAAAGTGTTAATAATCACTGTAGTTTTGGTCCTCCTACAGGCATACTTGGAGGCAATTTTACTGTTTGAAATAGCTGCTTTCACAAGTGTGCCTATATGATCTGCAGCAGCAATTGGCAAGTTGTGTGCTAGAAAGTTTTTAAAGATTCTCAGCTTTAATCACATAATTTGCGTTATCTTCTGTTATTAAAAAAAAATCAAGGACCTACTCTCGTTAGCTGTTTGTGCATTTTTTTCGTGTTTAATGGTTTTTATATGGTCATCAATATAATTTGTTCCACCGTGCCTCACGCTAAAATCACATCTGCAGTATTCACAACAGGTGTGATTTTCTGAAATCGTACATTGTTTGATAAATGTAAACTTCTTAGTATATTCTTCTTTGAACTTCTGGCTGTTGAGTAATATTTTTTTCATTGATTTTGCTGTCATTTCCATCCACACTTTTGTTCAAACGTCTCAAAACAAACTTAAGCAAAATTAAAAAATCAAACAGGGGGCAAATACTTTTTCATGGTACTGTGTGCATATATGTATATAGACTCAATAACCAGTTACGCCACCTTTAGCAGCAATAACTGCAACCAAACGCTTCCTGTAGTTATTGATCAGTCTCTTACAGCAGCGTGGAGGAATTTTGGCCCACTCCTTCATGCAGAACTGCTTCAACTAGTGACATTTTGGGGTTTTCGAGCATAAACTGCTCGTTTCAGGTCCTCATTTCAGTGAGGTTTAGGTCTGGACTTTGACTAGGCCATTTGGCTAGGCCATTCCAAAACTTTAAATTTATTGTTATTCAATCATTCTGATGTAGACTTGCTTGTGTGTTTCAGATCATTGTCTTGCTGCATGACCCAGCTGCGCTTCAGCTTTAGCTCACAGACGGATGGCTTTACATTCTCCTGTAGAATTCTTTGATACAGAGCAGAATTCATGGTTCAATGATGGCAAGTCATCCAGGTCCTGATGCAGCAAAGCATCCCCAAATCATGACACTACCACCACCATGCTTGACCATTGGTATGAGGTTCTTACTGTAGAATGCAGTGCTTGGTTTTTCACAGACATAACAGGGCCCATGTTGGCCAAAAAGTTCCACTTTTGACTCATCTGTCCATAGATCATTGTTCCAGAACAGGAAGAGGATCATTCAGGTGATTTTTGGCAAACTTGAGATGAGCATTCATGTTCTTCTTAGTGAGCCGTGGTTTCCACCTTGCTACTCTGCCATGAATCCCATTTTTGCCCAGTGTATTTTTGATGGTGGAGTGTCACAAAGACGGTTGAAGTGGGCGACGTCAGAACCAGGAAAAGGAATGAACACAAAGACAGATGATGTGAAATGATGATGGCTCTTGCTTGCGCCGGTTTATTGTAAATAAAACAGTTGAACAAACAGAAACAACACAGGACACGGCACATTCGGCAAAATAAAAAAGACAAACATAAACAGACAGACACTTTACAAACGGAGAGCAGATCGACAAACAAACACGGTGAGTTAAATAAACAAGTATCATGCTGGTCCCACTAGCACGCAATAGCAATTAAAATTGTAACTCTCCTACTCTCTCTCCCTTTCTCCACTCACCGAACATCCAACCCCGAGTGGGTGAAAACATGCTGTTTTTATGCAGCTGTACCAAGACTCGATTGCTAATTAATCATTCAATTGGAGTCTCGGTACAACTGCACGTGAATTAAAAAAGTGCAATTCCCCGTGCTCACATATTATTACTTTTTACTTGCACGTGAAGTGCTGTGCAATCCTCATGCCTAAATACAAATATACATTTTAAACACTTGTGTTACACAGATCCGTTTATATCCTGTGTACCGATGACTATACACCAACATTAAAACACAACACAATACAAAATACACAGGGGCGGGCACTTTGCCATAAGCACTATGAATGCTTATTACCACTGCTACACCCTGTTAGAAAATTGACTTTTCCTGCACTTTAAGGCAAAACTGTGAATGTGAGAGTAGATCTATATTTGTTTTAAGTTCTTGCCCAGAAGACTACTGAGACACAGACATAAATTGGTCCTCATCAGATTTAATTCATTAGTTTCTAACCCTGCTACTTGCTTCTTTTTTTGGGGGGGTGGGGGGTGGGGAGTCCCACGCAAGATCTTATTTTGCCAAAGTGGTGGCTATTACACTTTTTATCACTTACTTTCAAATATGCAAATATAAATTGCATTTCTGTAACAAAGATTTTTTTCTACTTTATTTTTTTATGTTTATTTATTTCGCCAATTATTTTTCCCATTTATCCCCAATTTGGAATGGCCAATCATCTATCAACTGCAAACCAGAACCTGTGCAGTCTAAGCTGTAGAGTCAATTGGAGAACAGACACTGCTTAGACTGACACAGCACAGACCTTCAGGCGGCCGGGAAGCTGTAGGACTCACTGTTGAGCAACAAGCTGAGGAAACCCCAGACAACAGACAACACACAGTGAACATGTATCATGCTGGTTAAAGCCAGCATAAGTAGCAATTAGTTACTTTAAGTATCTCTGTTCTTACTTGTCTTGTTCCTCCATTGAACAACCCCAACCCCGTTCAGCCAAAGCTGAGGTTTTTATACACGTGAACATCTCCAGATTAGTAATAAATTAATCCATCTGGAGATCCATCTTCTCCATGAGAGTTTTTAATTTGCATGGTCAACAGTCAATTTGCCAATAATCAACTGCTGACAACGCATTCTCACCAGCTGTCTGGCAGAGACTAGCTGCCAACACCACCTCTGCCAGGCCACATTTAAACCCAACCATAATACATTAAATCACCCATGCTACATAACCCAAACAATACCTTTGAAATCATAACACAATAATAAACAATACATAATAATACAAAATAAACCAAAACACACACCCCACTACAATCTCCCAGTGGAGGTTGAGATTAAAAAATATTAATTAAAAAAGCATAACAACTCATTTGAATGGAACTGCAGTAGTTCAAACTAGCAGTATAGTTGTGTGTCAAAAACTCACGTATGCAACTAAGCCATGACATTAACATTTTGGATATAAAATTTCACCACAAACTCCCAGTTTTAGAATATTGTGCAACGTTCACTCTCTTACAGTTCACTCTATTTAAGGCATTCAGAACCTTCAGGGATTTTCAAAATCGCTGAGATCTGAAAGATGCCTCAGGATTTTTGGGCGACTGCCATGTTGTTTCCTTCCTTGCTTTATCACCTGTTTTTGATCCTTATTTAGGATTGAAAGAAGGATAGAAACAAGCAGGTTGAAAATAATTATTTTGGTCATAATTGGTCCAGAAGAACGCAGAACCAGTCAGTAGCTACAAACATAAAAAATGGTAGATACATGTTTTCATTGAATTGTAACCTATATCTTAAAGACAGTCTCTGGTTATTAATTCAGTAGTTAGTAACGGTTTGTGTATACAGTATTTGTCTTGAGTGTGTGTGTGTGTGTGTGTGTGTGTCACTTTACAAAGAAGAACCGCATAATTTGTAATCCACTAAAAAATGTGCATTGTTTACTTCACACTGTTAAGTTTATGTGATTTCACTAGATGTAATATAGAATTCAGATATGCTCATTGGAATATTATATTACATATTATAGATATCCTCCCGCTATAGAGATGCCTCCCGCTCGCTTCTGGGTCTGTTCTGACAAGAGCTTCACCCACATTGTAGAAAGAACACAAATACTAATGTAATACATATTTCCACAGGCTTTCTCAATAATTGACTCACCATGTACCCTGTTTGTCATGCTGAAACTAACAAGAACTAAGTTAAAAAAGAATGTCCATACCAATTGGATAAGCAATTTAAAAATGTAAACGTGATTTATATATGGTTTCTCCACATATCTGCCTCCATATGGGAGACCCCCGCTTAAGATAATAAACAAGTGTACAGTGAAACATGCATACCAGAAACTCTACAAAATGTTTGCATAACCTGTTTAAGTAATGTGCATAAGAGTGCATCTTACCTTTGAATGAATTCTAGAGCAAGGGAAGCAGAATGTGGGTATTGAATGTTAAACACATAGTATGTGGCAAATAATTAGTTCAGAAATGTCAATGGGGAATGCAGGTGCTCATTTACTACGATCTGATCAATGGGAAGGAAGTTTTGAAGTCTGAACAGCCTCACCTGAAAAATGTAATCAATTAAAAAATATATTAAAAAGGCAACTGTGGCAGGCTGGCGAGTGGATAGAGTCCCAGAAACAGTCTGCAGTTAAAAAAAAAAAAAAAAAAAACTTTTATTATAAATAAACAAAAATACAGATGCACAAGGGCAAAACAAAAAATCTTTAAACAAATAAAACAAAAAACAAAATTCACAAAAATAAATGTTTCCAGGCTGGGTAATGCCTTCACTGGATTCAAAACTTTCAAAAATACCACAACAAACCACCAACCTGCTTCCTCAGCTCCCTCCTCCCAAATGAGAAGCAGAGGCCTCCTTTTATGTCAGGTGGCTGGGTGCTGATTGATCATTAATTAAACTAATCATCTAATCAACCCCAGCCACCTGAACACAATGAACCCAGGCAGGTAGGGGAATTTAACCCCATCCCTGCCAATTTCTAAAGAGCAGAGCTGTGCTCTGCCACATACGTCCCCCCATGTACAACGTACACCGGCCGCAATCGGCCAACTCCCCCCTTCCCCCCCCCCCACGAGTCCAATTATGTCCCTTGGGAGGGCTGTTATGGTGGGTGGTGGTGGTTGGGGTTGATGTCGGAGCCCCCAGGCCTTCTTTGGTTGAGGGGGCCCCGAATCTCCAAGGTAGCACAGCGACGGCAGCGGCCTGGCTCCCTCTCGTGGTGGAGGCGGCGACGGCGGCAGCAGACCCTCGGGAGGCCTAAAAAGCAAAAAGGAGACACCAGCAGCCCCAGGTGATGCGGAGCAGCAGGCGACCCCAGGAGATGCAGATGCATCATCCCTGAGCGGTGCAAGGCAGGCATCCTTGGGCCATAGCTCCTCCCCTCTGGGCTCTGGGAGCGGCGGCTCCTCCTCTCTGGGCTCTGGGAGCGGCAGCTCCTCCCCTCTGGGCTCTGGGAGCGGCAGCTCCTCCTCCTCCCTCTCTGGCTCTGAGAGCGACGGCAGCTCCTCCTCCCTCTCTGGCTCTCGGGAAGGCGGCTCACCCCTCTCTGGCTCTCGGGAAGGCGGCTCACCCCTCTTATTGGAGTGACCGGGGCATCTCCCATGTCTACCGCCAGGTAATTAACCACCATGAGGGCAACCTCTGAGAAGGACGCCGGGTGGTGTTGTTCCTTCCACTGTTCCCACCTCTCCCCATCTCGACGCCACAGCGTGTTGATAACTATGGGGAGATTGTGGACGAGGTCTGCCTCAGGGTCCATCAACCAGTCCCAGATCTCCTGGGCCGGTGGTGAAGGTGGTGGTGCTGGAGGTAGTGGGGTGGCCCCTGATGCCTGGGGTGAACACTGCACCTCTTCCTGGGCCTGGTTGTAGGGGCATCCTGCCCAGTTGTGGCCATCCTCCTCACACCAGCCACACCAGTTTGCCGGTGGCACATCTGGGCAGGACCGCCAACGATGGTCCTCCTTCCCGCACCAGGAACACCAGGGGAAGAGGCTGGCCGGGTCCTCCAGCGGTGGCTGCAGCAGCTTACATTTCTTCAGCTGCTGCTTGTCCTGCCTTTGCCGCTGTCTGCTCTTCTTTCCCATGTTAAAAAAAAAAGATCCCAAAAATTCCACAAAAAAAAAAAAAATACTGCTCTGAGCCTCTAGGTGGCACTATCCCACTTCTGACACCAAATGTGGCAGGCTGGTGAGTGGATAGAGGCCCAGAGACAGACTGCAGTTCAAAAAAAATACTATTTTATTATAAATAAACAAAAATACAGGTGCACAAGGCCAAAACAAAAAAATCTTTAAACACAAAAAAAACAAAATTCACAAAAATAAAGGTTTCCAGGCTGGGCAATGCCTTCACTGGATTCAAAACTTTCAAACTTTCAAACTTTCAAAAAACAACAACAACAACAACAACAACAACAACAACAACAACAACAACAACAACAACAACAACAACAACAACAACAACAACAACAAACATCAACCTGCTTCCTCAGCTCCCTCCTCTTTAATGGGAAGCAGAGGCCTCCTTTTATGTCAGGTGGCTGGGCGCTGATTGATCGTTAATTAAACTAATCATCTAATCAACCCCAGACACCTGAACACAATGAACCCAGGCAAGTAGGGGAATTTAACCCCATCCCTGCCAATTTCTGAAGAGCAGAGCTGTGCTCTGCCACAGCAACATTTTACAATATGTAGGTCAAATACTATACATAATGCATGGGGTGCTTGGAAGGCCTGTCTCTATTATAGAATCCACGACTTCAGTTTCCTTTATGCAAATTAAATAAATATATTAATTTAAACTTTGCTTTCACTTTGGAGACCCAGTTCAAATTCAGCTGATTGGGTCATTAAGTGTAATTTGCCTGTATTTGTTAATCAACAAAATCACACAGTTTGTCACAGTTTTTTGCCTGAGATTGAGTGGGAGGGGATGTTCATGTTAGGATTGAGATGCTCTCGCAGAGCTGTGAAGAGAAGAGCCCATGGTGTCTCCCAGCTCTGTGCTTGACTGTAGCCAAAAAGTACAAACAACTTCAACAATTTATATCAAGCACTAGTGTGCTATAACTTCATACATTACTCCAGCACTTAATTGATAAATATTAATCAAATTACAAGGATACAAATTATATTTGTTACCTCTTTAAGAATGAGCTAAAAGAAGCAGCAGACCAGCGGATTCTTTTGATTCACTGTTACTGTTGTTGTAGTCGCCCAAGTTTAGTTTCTACAAGGGAAGCAGCTGATTTTGCTTGTAAAATTAATTTTTGGAAAGTTTTTCCTTTTTTTAAAGTTGCTCAGAAGACTTTCTGCAGCCAGCAGTGATTGTGGAACGTGTGAAGTCACATATTCAGCAACTGAACATTGTGACTGTAATTGCTAATATTAGTTTATTTTCAAGAAAAAAATCAGTTTTTAGTCACTTAAGTTGCCATAGTAAACCAAGCCCCATGTCTTGTCAGTCCCTAAAGTTTAAACAATCTCAGAAATGCCCTTGCTACATCGCTATAGGAAAGCATAAAAAGCTTTGAAAATAATAACTGCTAAAAACAATCTACCTGCTTAAATCAGGCAAATACAAAAATGGTTTTAAGTACAAGCTTTGAAAATGATTTGCATATTAACTATTTCGTTTTGCTTTTAGTATCCCACTACCATATCCTGAAAATTTGTTCAACACCATTGTTTATTATTTTTGGGGGATTTGCCTCCTGTTTTGAGTGTTTGAAAGTAAAATACAAAGACTAAAACCTAGGCCTCTTCCCGAACGTAAAAAAAGAATATATATCAAGCACTACTAAAATGCATCTAAAAAATAGCAAATAATCATATTAAGAAATGTTTTTCAAGTTTAACGATGATTTATTGATATTACCACAGAGCAAAAGCTTACTAACTGCCACTGGAGAACATGGAGGGAAAGTCAGACAGAATTTGAGAGTGGTATCCCACAATGCCATGCCTACATAAATAGTCTGTAACAATAACAGTATATTCCCTATTTTCAAGTACAGTATATTTTCTGTAGAAAATTACGTAACTTTTTTTTTTTTTTTTTTTTTTGCAGGGGTTCCATTGGGGGTTATTTTTTGTGGTAATTGATTTCAGTTCTTAGTAAATTTTCGTATAACATGTTGTTGTAACATTTAACTTTTAATTTTTTTTTTAATTTTTTACTTTAGAAAGTCATATGAAATCTTTCATTTAACATAAAACTACTCTTCTAATGAGAGTATCTTGTGTCGAGCTATATATAGATATATATATATATATATATATATATATATATATATATATATATATATATATATATATATATATATAATATATATATATAATATATATGTAATCATTGTACATGTATAAGTATTTATATTGACTTTAACATTGATATATTTATGTTCGGTAATACAAACGTAAGGATACAGTTAACACACGTTTTACTGTACTGATAAAGTCGTGTCAAGAAAGGGGGTTATAACGCGTGTTCCAAATTCCTGACCAGATCTTAGCTCTTACCACAAGAAGCAGGGGTAAATTGATTCTTCATTGGCTAGAGAAGTGAGTCAAAGCAAGGGATTCCTCTCAGTCTCAGCCTGGAGTTGAAAGACAGAGGCACAGAGTTCCAGCAGGATGCGCGCTCTCTCTCTCTCTTATGGTATTAACCGAGAACACTGCACCTTGAAAAAACAAACAAAAAAAAAAACTTAACATTCCCAATCTGACAGTCAACGTATTGTTCTCAGCTGATCGCGTAAAATAAAAATAGAATATAGAGTAGTATTGAAATGAAAATTGCCTAGGCTAGAGGGCGGTGGAATTTGCTTTACTATCTTCTAACTGTTCTGTGATATCCCTGGGACCTCTTGAACCTAGTTTCTGTGGTTCTGTTTTTTGAAACAGAGAAAGTACTGCTCGGTTTTGCCGAGAAGAGGAGGATTTTGGTCAAAAAAGGATTATTGTTTTATTCTGTCTTTATCATGAGAAAAAGTGAACATTGTGGAATAGGACTGGGATACTTTTTGCAAATGTACATCATACCTGGATTCGTGGTCCTGTTTGCCTTCTGCACCGCTGCGGCTCAAGGTAAGAAAATATGAACACAGCTTAAATATGAACACCTTTATCCAGAGGTTACAGGCACAATAAAAAGTGAATCTCAACCTAACCCCTAAATAAGCGATCATGCAGTAGGCTAGAGTACATTTCAGATAATTATGCCTCTTTAATTAGAGGTCAGATACTGCCAACATCATTTTCTGATTTAGGTATACCCATTCTTAGCCCTGAGCATAAAGTAACCCAAAACTACCACAAACAGGGACAACAGCTACCATACAGTCCACGTTATGTCTCCTTTAAATATATATCTGATTTGTGTATATACCATATATATGTGTTGATAAACACGTCATCAATTTGTTAAATAAACGTACAATAGCTTTGAAACAATAACACACATAACTACACACTATTAATATATATATATATATATATATATATATATATAGTATATATATATACTTCTATTACATTTTACCAGTTGTTGTTCTTGTTTTGATGCGGTCTCCCTTCTGTTTTTTTGTTGATTTCTCCAATCTTTTTTTTCCGAACCTGCTCGAGGATCTTTTCTCCAATAGACTGGATGTCAAAAGGGGTATTGCCACTCGGGCCTCAAGGCATGAGCAACGGATCAGTACGATTCTTACTTTAAAGAGCATTGTTGTAGAAAGTGGTGATCAAAGATAGGTGAAGCCTTCCCGTGTGCACCACGTCTTACAAATCTTTCACCAGGTTACTAGTTCTTCCACTTCGGATGGCACGTGGTGCACCAATTGGTAACCAAAAACTTTAGTTTTAATCAAAACGAATGGTTGAAGACGTGGTGCACACGGGAAGGCTTCACCTATCTTGATCATTGGACCACTTTCTACAACGAGGACTATCTGTATAGACGGGATGGACTGCATTTAAATAACAAGGGAACTAGTCTACTTGGAGAAAAGATCCTCGAGCAGGTTCAGAAGCATTTAAACTAGAAAGGAAGGGGGGAGAAATCAACAAAAAAAAACAGAAGGGAGACCGCATCAAAACAAGAACAACAACTCAGGTAAGACAACCATTAAATGTATTTATCTAAATGCTAGAAGTATCAGAAACAAAATTCTATGAAGCTAATGCACTAACAGGTAACAGGTGTTAGAAACGTGGTTATCATTTTAAACTAATTTATACAGTTTCCACATAACGGTATGCGAGTTCCTTACTCATTGCTATATGCTAAGAAATTAGAAGTGTTAATTGATTTTTAAAAAAGTGATCTTGTATCAGTGTTACTGAAAAAGTAACATTGTAACCTATTTTAACAGCTATCTCAACCTAACCCCTAAATAAGCGATCATGCAGTAGGCTAGAGTACATTTCAGATAATTATGCCTCTTTAATTAGAGGTCAGATACTGCCAACATCATTTTCTGATTTAGGTATACCCATTCTTAGCCCTGAGCATAAAGTAACCCAAAACTACCACAAACAGGGACAACAGCTACCATACAGTCCACGTTAAATGTCTCCTTTAAATGTGAGAAAATGTCTGATTTGTGTATGTATTTACCATATTACTAAAATTAAATGTGTTGATAAACACGTCACTTTCAATTTGTTAAATCTAAACGTACAATGGTCTTGAGCTTTGAAACAATAACAAGGAGAATACCATCATAACTATTCTAAATCACTATTAATTAGAGCGATTGTTGGGGGTCATTGCAGATGTTAAGTGCCAACACTCTCAATGATGTTGCTGAAGCATTGTGAGATTAATGAATGATGGGAAAATAGTGTCAGGACAAGGTTTCTTTCAGAAGTAGTTGTAAAAAGAGAAGAAAATGTGCTAGACTATCATCATCCATATTCTATATACTAGGCTACAATCTAACAAGTAACTTTATTTGATTTTATATATAAAAGCATATGACATGGTTTATTTAGATTTCCAGAAAGCTTTTGACAAAGTCCCGCACAAAAGATTAATTCTCAAACTGAACGCAGTTGGGATTCAAGGAAACACATGTACATGGATTAGGGAGTGGTTAACATGTAGAAAACAGAAAGTACTGATTAGAGGAAAAAACCTCAGAATGGAGTGTGGTAACCAGCGGTGTACCACAGGGATCAGTATTAGGTCCTCTGCTATTCCTAATCTACATTAATGATTTAGATTCTGGTATAGTAAGCAAACTTGTTAAATTTGCAGACGACACAAAAGTAGGAGGAGTGGCAAACACTTAGTTATATCATCATTACTTTTTAAATCTTAATAAAAATGTGCATTATAAATATCATATGGAAGAACTAACCTAGGAGTGTTGACTCTTTCATTTGATTTTATATATAACTTTAGTTATATCATCATTACTTTTTAAATCCTTAATACGAGTTATTTCCAAAAAATATTTCCCACTTCACCCTTCCAGGCTTAAAAGGCACAAATCTAAATTGAATCTGTTGGTATTGCGAGCATCTATTTCATCCAAGACTTTTTCAGCCTTCGTGAAAAAGGGGCATTCAGAACAGAAAATAGGAGGGCACTTTTTTACACAGAGAATTGTGAGGGTCTGGAATCAACTCCCCAGTAATATATATAGAATGCTATATATATCAATAATACTAACAATAGCAAGATATATCGTTTGTATATATATATCTTATGTATATATATATATATATATATATATATATATATATATAACACACACACACACACACACACACACACACACACACACACACACACACACACACACATATATATAAACTAATAGATATTGTTATAAGTTCAAACCAATCAATTTCAATTCTGTTAAATACATTGATGAAACTATTAGTGAATGTGTGCTTGCAGTGACCTCCATTTTAACCGACTGGATGGCCATCAGTTTTATTACTACATAATGGACTGTAATTTTGAAGTCTCTGTACTATTCAGTACAGAGACTACAGTGACACAATAATATAAACTTAACTGGACAAGAGGAGGGTCCATGTGAATAATGATCACAGATATTTCTTTTAGGAGCATGTACTTCACATTAGACTTTAAATAACTAGGAAAACTGTATCATCAGATTGTTCAACCATCAGATGTATTCTGTATGAATAATACAATGAGTATTGATTTCAAAAAAGGGCTATTAGATGTGACACAGTTTAAAAAGGCTGTTCTGTTATATCTGCTTTAACATCTTATAATGCTAATTGCATTTTCTGTGTTCATTCTAGACATATTAAAATCTAAATGTAAAAAAAAAACAAGTTAGAAAAACGCAACAGCCGTTTAAAGTGGTGATATCAAACACAAAAGCCCAAGTTAGGAGAAGGAATTGGGGCAGCTTTGTCAAACATCAAGCAAATAGGCACAATTGGAAAGGTGATGGGGCCCAACATTCACACAATTGTTGCTTTTAACTTGGCTTTTTTTTTTGATCGCTCCACTTTACATTGAAATGCTCATTCCCTTATGAGCTGAGTATAGCCAGAATAAAGATGCTGAGACACATATGTGCCAAGCAAAGTGCTCAACACAGACTGAAGTGTTCTTGGTTATCCTTACAAGCACTACTACAGAGAGAAAGACAGACAGGGAATGGGAGAGGCGTCATCACAGGCGCAGACAGGTATGTTTTGGGAAGACACACGGACAACATGCAGGTAAGACACAGGTAGATGAGGGCACACATGGACATACATTTAGCCCATACATACAAGAATACATGAAAGAGCATGAAGCAATATATATCCAACAATGAAGATGATGAACAAGACCAATAATGGCAACGAGTGCAAGGGATAATGAGAATGCAAGGTATGTGTATGGGAAGAGACAGTTGATGGGGCAGTCATTGCAGATCCAGGGCTGGGGTATTGGAGCCTTTTTTTTGGTTGTGCATTGTATTGTTTTTTGTTGCAGATGTGACTTTTGAGCTAAGGGAATTGTCACAATCCCCTTGATGTTGTACAAAGAGCAATGAAAAAAAGAAGCCAAGTTAGAAGCAACAATTGTGTGAATGTTGGGCCCCAGCACCTTTAGAATTGTGCCTGTTTCCTTGATGCTTGACAAGGTTGTCCCAATTGCTTCTCCTAACTTGGGCTTTTGTGTTTCACATCACCACTTTAAACGGCTGTTGCGTTTTTCTAACTTATTTTTTTTACATTGACTTGATCAAAGCTATTCGAGAATGTGTATGGTAAATAGACAGACAGACAAGACAAGAGAGTAATAAGTAGAGTAATATAAGAGAAATGAGAAAAGATTTGAAAGTAAAATAACGGCAGAAGGGACTTTTGTAGAGTATTGAAAGTGTAAACATTGTATTGTTTTAGTGGCAAATGTACATCCATGAGTGGTGAAAACAATATGTCTATCTTGGTAGGTATTAATATATTGATATATATGTAGGTACAAAACAACAATGTCATGAATGGTTAAAAAGGTAGATATGCATGTCAGTGCTAAAGGGTATTATACTAACACATTTTAATGCTGAAAAAAAACATTATTCTCCTTGTTATAGAAGTGTTATGAACCTAGGCCAATGTAAGACATTTGTAAAGCATTAGATCTCTTGTTAAAGGGCCATATCCATGTCCTTTGCATTTGTTGGCCATAGTTTGACTTCAATGAGAGCATCATTTGCATGCACCCATTTTCCAGTAGCACCCACAGAAAGAAGAGACATATATTGTCCTGAAGTAACACCCTGTCCTTGGTGTATGATAATGGAAGATAATTGGTCATTCCTGTTGTCCACAGTAATTTTGCTCTTCTGCACAGCAGTAAACCTTGCATTGTGTCACTTTGTAATGGTCCTGTCTGGTTTGGACTGCAATCATTCTTCCTGCTGACTGAATAAGTTCATGTTTCATCATTGGAGAAGTTTTGCATTGCCTACATTTGCTACCAGGAATCATTGCCCGTTTGTCATTTCTATAAATGAGTTCTTCCAAACACATGGAATCTGTACCAGCAGGTACATGTAGAGGGTAAACATGCAACACCTGTCAGTTTGATGGACAGTAGTTACATCTAGTACATAGAATGTCATGACTTATTGTGACTGAAACCATGCGAGATACTTCAGGACAAATTTCAGACAATTTGGTGAGAAACTCACCTCTATTGAAGGATTCTCCTAAGAAGTGACAACTAGCCACAGTAGTTAGAGATGCAGTGGATGGCAAGTGATCATAGTTGTAAACAAAGCTCCTGATAGCCTCTTGTTGACTGAAAGTGAAGAAGGAACTGCATTGTTGCATTTGCATAGCATGAGGTAAAATTCGGGTTGCTCAAGCCTCTGAATGGATGTGTAACTGCAAGTGTTCTCTTAGAAGATTGAGGCTTTTGCTGTTTTTGAACATTAGTGTTGGCTTGGTGAATGAAATGCACTCAATCTTTTACCTTGTGTCCCTTGTGCATGTTGGTCTTCTTCAAACTTATCAACTTAGGGCAATAACTCCCTCTGAGCCTATTGTACTCTGCAACTGCAGTTTGAGGTGCCTTAATGCAGGTGGGGTCAAAAATTTGATAAGGTGGACACCACTTAAGGATGTAACTCTGGAAAGTGTAACAAAACTTTGTCCATAGGAGGAAATGGAGTTGAAAGATCCATCATAACTGTTTTTAGAGTCTTACCCTGGCATTTGTGAATGGTGATTGAATGAGCACCAATGACTGGGAAGTGCTCTCGAACAATTTAGACTCTGTCCACGATTTCAAACTTTGAGCGTAAACATTCAAAGGTATGGGTGACTCCATTGTAAATTAGATGCATATGGTTTTGACCATACTTGTGTTTTCCAGATAGTAGGAAACAGCTTGAAGCTTCCCATTGCTCCATTAATGAGACCAGTGGCAATGTCAATGTTCTCGCGAAGCACCAGTTTGCAGCCTATTTTGACTCATATGGTAGTTTCCAGTCCAGCTGTAAGACTGCAGTCAGCCTTGTAGGCATTCATTTCTTTCAGCACATTTCTCTTGAAGTTAAAAGGGCAGTCCACAGCCCATAAGATGAATGTCCTCTCCAGGCATACGATCAAGCACGGCAGTCTGGATCTGGTTACAGGCATCTACAGTAGGCATGAAGCAGGTTGAGCCCTCGGGATGAAATAGCTAGGTGGCTATTTTTTTTTAATTAGCAGTGGGAGAAAACCACTTCAGCAAGTACAGTAGAATCTGTCAGAACTGACGGACGCTGTATCTACTATAGATACTAATGAGAGCAAAACAAATACAAAAGAAAAACAAGGGAAATTCAGATCTTTTCAAGAAAGGTGGGAGACTCTGTATAAATGGATTTTATATTTTTAAAGCTGCAATAACAGTTTTGCTTGTGAAGCATCCACACTATAATTTGATAAAACAGGTGATTTATTTACACTGTGTAGGACCTTATTTTCCCCCATTGGTGCTTGAGTCCCTCAGCACTGACAGAATCGCTGCCTGTGAATCTATTATCAGTGATTAAAGCTTGGTTTTCAAACAAACTGATTATCACTCACCAATACTGTATTTGCATAAGAAAAGTGTGTTTTTGACTGGAAGGTCGGGAGTTCCATCCCAGTGAGTTAAATGAGTAATTGTATATAAAAAATAAAAAAATAAATACGTTCAGCTTTCAATCACTTAACATATGCTGACAATAATGTAAACAACACCAAGCTACAGACAGGGAGTCCTAAGCTTTAAATGTATTACTGTTTATAAATAAGAACTCAACTTTATTATGAATTGTGTTATTATGTTTTAAGCAACACACTACAATAGTGTTCATTATGGTAATTGATTGTTTATTAGTTTTAAAATGTTTAGTAAAACGTGACCTATTGTTTGGACTTGTTAGTACAACCGGCCCCCTTTGCTAATGACATCTTCAGTCAGGGTCATAACCAAGTACATTTTTGTTAAATGACTTTACACTTACTTCTAAAGATGCAACGCGTTTCAGTAAATTCAAACGATAAGCTTCACATCCCATGCAGAGGGGGAACACAGAAAACACAATTGGGGTTGGCATTGCAAGGGAGATGACGAGAGGTTTCACAGTTCCGATCAAGTGACAGTTTTCTAAGCATTATTTGTGAATGCTTATTCACCATTGCTACACCCTGTTCGAAAATTGACTTCCTTGCATTTTTTTAAATTATTCATAATTTAATCATAAAATCACAATTTACAAGATTAAATATGCTACTATACTATTCCTGGGAGTTGCCATAATAGGGTCACACGATTGTGATACTGCACACCGATTGGCTCAGTGGATATGTCGGATTTTGCTAAATTAGAAGCCTGGCGTATAGTGAGTTATGGAAAGAAACAATGATTTGAGTTGTATTTAACATGGTGTATATAGTGTATAGAGGAAAGGACACTGAACATCAGAAAGTAGGCACTGTGAGATGAATGATCCTGCTTTTACCTCAGTTTTGGTGCAAATAGCGTATATCGTATAGCTCCAGGTTAAATCAGTTGACTAATTAGGGGATTAATTAGTTATGTTTAAAAGGGTGTGAGTGTGTGCGTTTCATGTGGGTGATGCTAGGAGTTTGGTTGGAGAGGTTGAGAGCAAGAGATCGGATTGTTATTGTGAGTGTTGCGAGAACTGGGAAACAAACTATTGAAAAAGGGATTGGACTACTACTTGGATTGCGATTTGGTTTTGGTGACGAGGTAACAGGCTTAGCCTGCCATGTCTTCCCAGCGACAGCGACAGCGAGTGGAAGCGACAGCGAGAGGGAGAAGTACAAGCAACAGCGAGTGGGAGAAGTACAGGCGTGGCAAAGTACAGAGCAGTTTAGAAGCAGTAAGGAGAAATTGCATCTTTAATTGCTTTAATCAGAAAACAGAGGACATTGGGGAAACACAGCAGCAGCTCAAAGTCAAACAGCCGCATGTGTTTTTCTGATAACAAACAAGCTGAAACTCAGAGCAGCTGATTCAAATTCAGTGCCGTTCTGAGACACGGGCGAGGGGAAGAGCCAACAGCACAGCAGAACAACGCAGTTAAACGAGGCAGTCTTCCCAGCGACAGCGAGTGGAAGCGACAGCGAGTGGGAGAAGTACAGGCGTGGAAAAGTACAGAGCAGTTTAGAAGCAGTAAGGAGAAATTGCATCTTGACCAGTAAGCCTGACTTCTATTATATGTAAACTTATGGAAACTATAATAAGATCCAAAATGGAAAATTACCTATATGGTAACAGGGTCCTGGGAGACAGTCAACATGGTTTTAGGAAAGGGAGATCGTGTCTAACTAACTAAAGCATATGACATGGTTTATTTAGATTTCCAGAAAGCTTTGTCAAAAGTCCTGCATAAAAGATTAATTCTCAAATTGAACGCAGTTGGGATTCAAGGAAACACATGTACATGGATTAGGGAGTGGTTAACATGTAGAAAACAGAAAGTACTTATTAGAGGAAAAACCTCAGAATGGAGTGTGGTAACCAGTGGTGTACCACAGGGATCAGTATTAGGTCCTCTGCTATTCCTAATCTACATTAATGATTTAGATTCTGGTATAGTAAGCAAACTTGTTAAATTTGCAACGACACAAAAGTAGGAGGAGTGGCAAACACTGTTGCAGCAGCAAAGGTCATTCAAAATGATCTAGACAAGATTCAGAACTGGGCAGACACATGGCAAATGACATTTAATAGAGAAAAGTGTAAGGTACTGCACGCAGGAAATAAAAATGTACATTATAAATATCATATGGGAGATACTGAAATTGGAGAAGGAATCTATGAAAAAGACCTAGGAGTTTTTGTTGACTCAGAAATGTCTTCATCTAGACAATGTGGGGAAGCTATAAAAAAGGCTAACAAGATGCTCGGATACATTGTGAAAAGTGTTGAATTTAAATCAAGGGAAGTAATGTTAAAACTGTACAGTGTACTAGTAAGACCTCATCTTGAATATTGTGTGCAGTTCTGGTCACCTCGCTATAAAAAAGATATTGCTGCTCTAGAAAGAGTGCAAAGAAGAGCGACCAGAATTATTCCGGGCTTAAAAGGCATGTCATATGCAGACAGGCTAAAAGAATTGAATCTGTTCAGTCCTGAACAAAGAAGACTACGTGGCGACCTAATTCAAGCATTCAAAATTCTAATAGGTATTGACAGTGTCGACCCAAGGGACTTTTTCAGCCTGAAAAAAGAAACAAGGACTAGGGGTCACAAATGGAGTTTAGAAAAAGGGGCATTCAGAACAGAAAATAGGAGACACTTTTTTACACAGAGAATTGTGAGGGTCTGGAATCAACTCCCCAGTAATGTTGTTGAAGCTGACACCCTGGGATCCTTCAAGAAGCTGCTTGATGAGATTTTGGGATCAATAAGCTACTAACAACCAAACGAGCAAGATGGGCCGAATGGCCTCCTCTCGTTTGTAAACTTTCTTATGTTCTTCTTATGTTCTTAAGTAATGTTAAAACTGTACAATGCACTAGTAAGACCTCATCTTGAATATTGTGTGCAGTTCTGGTCACCTCGCTATAAAAAAGATATTCCTGCTCTAGAAAGAGTGCAAAGAAGAGCGACCAGAATTATTCCGGGCTTAAAAGGCATGTCATATGCAGACAGGCTAAAAGAATTGAATCTGTTCAGTCTTGAACAAAGAAGACTACGTGGCGACCTAATTCAAGCATTCAAAATTCTAAAAGGTATTGACAGTGTCGACCCAAGGGACTTTTTCAGCCTGAAAAAAGAAACAAGGACCAGGGGTCACAATTGGAGAATAGACAAAGGGGCATTCAGAACAGAAAATAGGAGGCACTTTTTACACAGAGAATTGTGAGGGTATGGAATCAACTCCCCAGTAATGTTGTTGAAGCTGACACACTGGGATCCTTCAAGAAGCTGCTTGATGAGATTTTGGGATCAATAAGCTACTAACAACCAAACGAGCAAGATGGGCCAAATGGCCTCCTCTCATTTGTAAACTTTCTTATGTTCTTATTTTCTTATGTTCTTATGTTATTAGTTAAGGAAACATTTGTTTAGATGGGGCCTGAGATTGGGTTAGGTTTTAATTTGTTTATTTTCTTTTTGTTGTAAATAATAAACACACGCTATGGCATTTCCTGGCATCCTATGTCTAAAGTGTTTATTTGAAGAAGGAAAACGTGTGACCAGAGAGCAATCCGTCACAATATATATATATATATATATATATATATATATATATATATATATATATATATAAAAGTGGTGTCGAAAATGCAGATGTCGGCACTACAGAAGTATTCAAAAACAGTTTATAAAATCCGGGGTGCCTCGTCCTGGGATACAGGTAATTAGAAGTCTCCTCCAGTGAGAAATCCCATCGAAGGAGAAATGAAGACAGCAACTCCTGTTACAGTTAAGTCCACAGCGCAAAGGAATTCTTAATAAAAGCAATAGTCTTTATTTAAATATATTAAAAACCATAACAAAGCCAATACTTCCTTAAAGTTTTTGTTGAAAAATATTTATGTTTGGGCAAATCATAGACATTGTTTCACCTGAGTGATTGCAGTGACATAATACACGTTTATTCTCAGGAAGGACTTTATTACTGATTAAAAAAAAAACAAAAAAAATAGTACATGACTTGATCTCATGTAGTTCACAAAATGCTTGTATCTACTCAGCCAACTTACAATTTTTAGTTTTTTTTTTGTTTTCTTTTACATACAATTACACTTAACGCACTGGGATGGAACTTGCGACCTTTCAGTCCAGAGCACAGTGCTCTAACCACTACACATATGCTACAAGTGAAAAAGTACTAATGTCTCTTTTTTTTTACATGAAACTTACTTTTTGTATAGGTATACAAATGTCAATTGTTCTGCTCTAGCATCAGCCAAATCAATTAACACTAGAAGGACCAGAGATATACTCATACCTAGAAGCCCCGCAGCAGTCTTTCTGACGGCTGTATTCAAAACACTGTAAATAGGGTTATATATATATATATATATATATATATATATATATATATATATATATATATATATATATATATATATATAGGTATAACGATAGGAGAAACTGTCTTTTTTTTATTGAGTACAGTATGTCACAAACATCTGAACAACCAAAGCATATTACATACATATAATATAAACATTTTTTTTATAAATCAAAACAAGAAAATGCAAATAAATAAGCATCTGAACAGACATCGTTTTTTTACTTTTCAACAGCAATCGGTTTATTATCAGATGAGCAAAAGCAACTGAACAACATAGATAAAAACTTAAAAAAAAAAAAAACATTTTACAGAAGTGCACAGCACAAGAAGTTATAACAAGAAGTATAATTTATTTTTCTTTTTTTTCACAAAAGGGTATTTCTTTACCTTGAAGGCTGTTCACAATCAACACAGATAATGCACTTCTCCACGCTGCCTTTCTGCACAGGGCACAGTTGTCCTATTTTATTTTTATTGCACTTGCCAACCTGGCACTGGCGTCTCTTGCAGCTCTCAGCGGGGTTGCCAGCTTCAGCTGTGGGTACATGCTTGACAGTCTCCCTCTCTTCCAAATGCTTCTTGTGAAGTTCCTGTGCTAACTGTAAAATATATTCTCTCCATGGTAAATTCTTCTCTCTGCTTTTTGTAAAGTACCCAGGAGTTGATGGCTGATAGGTCCAATACATTGTAAAACACCTGAACAGACCACCGTCGGGAGCCAGCTTTCATGGAATACTTCCGTGCCATCTGATCCAAAACAGCAACTCCATATTTGTTGCGTAGTAAAATTTCACGGTCTCTGGTATTTATTTTCACTAGTCCCGATGCTAATCGAAGCGCAGCCTTCAAAAGGTTGACTGAAAACAATAGACTGTCAGTTTTTCACTCAGGCAGAGAGTAGAAACTAATCTGATTACAGTTAAACACATTGCGGACTGGTAAATAAAAATAATAAAGTAGAATACCGTTCTGTATAATCAAAATACAATTGTTTTCTGTGTTGCCGTCAATGCTCCCGGGGCTTTTAGGTATAATGTAATAAATCTCCTTTATTTCTGCACTCCCACGTTTCATGCGTTGTGAGAATATTTAATACATACGGACAGAAAGGTAGATCACCTCGCAGCCCCAGTGTTACACGACTGGAGAAAATTACATTTTAAAACCAAAAACCACCAAAATGACCACTGTGGGGCTTCTACTGTTAATATGACTTATTTTTCTGGTTTGCTTTTTATGAATTTATTTATACATTTATAATATAAAGATTACTTTCTACATGTATTTATTTAAAAAAAAAAAAGCAAAATATATTTATTCCTCTATGCATTTTTTAAGCATGTATTTATTTCTACCTAATACATTATTCCTTTATTTAATTTTTTATTAAACGAGGAACTACTATTTAGACAAGTAATTCTTACATACAATAAAAACATTAGTCTTGTATATATTCACTTAAATCTAGTGCTGGGACAAATATCCGAATGTTCGAACTAATATTTTTTTTACATATATTCGGATACAAAAATTAGATGTTTGTATAAGATAGAAATGACAAAAATACTTTGAACTTATTTACCGCCTCACCAGAATTTGCGCGAAAGTAAAAAAAAAAAAAAAAAAAGGCAAATGAAAAAGAGCTATATGTGATCTGTGATTTGACACAATTTGAATTGAGAATGAGATATTTATTTTGTAGACCAGAAGTAAAATTAAATAACTGTTAAAAAGTTTAGTTAAGTTTATTCAGTGCCTATAAAATGCTAGTCTAATCTGTCATGGAGATTATTTTGTACACTGGTTTTACCCATGCTAAAAATGAACAAATAATAGGTGGATAATTTTAACTTTTTTAAAAAGAAAATTCTGATTACAAAAAAAAAACAAAAAAACAAAAACAAAACAGGAGCAAATTGCTAGCTATAAGGCTACCATGATCCAAGTAACATCTTCCTTGGTTTATCAGTACGAATAACAGAGAAAGACAGTCTTGAGGTGCACTGATTTATCTATCTGTTTTCTATTTATAATAGAGTATCATTACCTTGCGTACTTCTCCAGTTTAACTAGTGAAACGTATGCTTTAAAACAAAATGTTGCTTGGATAAATGAAGTGCTGTGATTGACTTAACGAGATGACATGACCATGCAGTAACTATGTGATAGTTTGGGATATTCACTCTATTTAAAACAGTAGGTAGGTGTTTTTTTTTTTTTCTAATGATTTTTATATCAATAGTTATTAGTTGAATAAACCGCTACCAAATAAGACTTTCCAGACAGGTAGCAAATCCTCACTAATGCCTTAAAAAGTTAGCTGATATCATATTTTTTGTTGCGACTTTCTGTTATGTGAAATGTAATAAACAAGAAACAAAACGGTGAGATTTTTTTTCACCTTCATTTTCCAACACCATTTCCACGTTTTTTTTATCTGAAGTGTTACAGTTAAATTTCATGAAGACGTGTCTATGGCTACTGTTTACTCTGAAGAAAGGGCAATGGCAAGGAATAAAAATAAATAAATAAATAAAATGCAGTGTCAACTTGATGTTCTGTTTATTTCGTGAATAAACAAAACAATGTTTAGCTTGAACTGCTATTTGGTCTCCTTTGTTTTGCAGTTAATTCACTGGGGTAAAGGCGCACACACAGGTCCGCCCCACTCTGCACAGCCCTGCTATGCTGTCTCTGCCTGCATTCAGAGCAATATAATGGTTTTTATTATGAACGAATATCCGAATGAATATTTAAATTATGAGTGAATATCTGAACATGAAAATCCTGTGTTCGTCCCAGCACTACTTAAATGTGTAAAGGATTTTAAGAGATGAAATAAGTGTATTACAATCTTAGGTCCTTTGGCTATTATACAATATGACTTTACAATGCATTTATTTTTCTTACAGTATATATTAGGCTGGCACCACAGGACAAAAATGGGCTTTGAAAGCAATAGCATTTTTTTCTTATACAGTAAGTGCCGTCAGCATACACTGTTTCATCAAACATTATTAATTATGATGCATGCTGATCACTTAGTAGAAAGTGCAGTTGTTTTGCCTTTATAATTCTGATATTGTGCAATATTCTTTAAGTATAAAAAAGGGTGACGTTATATAGTGTAACACTCAGGAAACACAGTGTTTGGGGCTGTAAGAAAAATGCAAATTTTTAAATAAACCTTTAGAGTACAATATACGTATGTGTATTGCTGTTCTTGCGTTCATTTGAATGCTTATTAGTACAGACCATTTCTATGTCCCCCAAGCTGTTCAAATGAACTGACATCTGTTATTCTTAACTTAAGCATAACACTATGTAACACAATTTTTGTAAATACAGTATCTCTCACGGGAATAAGAAAGACACAAATTTTACAGAAGGTCCTGATGCCCTGTAAAAAAGTCAGAGCACCTCTGAGAAAATTATCTGGGATAAAAATAAGTGGACAGTTTGCACCGGACTAAATTTCACCGATGTCAGGAAAAATTCCAAAAGTACCTGTTTATGTGGTGATTTTTAGTTCCGTGCTAATCCAGGCTTTAGTTCATTTTTAATTGTTGAAATGATGTACATTGTGGGAGCACTGACTGTACAACATAGTATGTATCCTCTGATGGAATATAATTTTTTTGAAAGTATGATTTATAGGTACCGTGCCAAAATAAATAAATAATAATGAACAAAGCATGAAGAATTCCATACTAAATATTATTTAAGAAATATAGTCATAATAGAAATATGTAAATCTGAAGAGGTAGCTGGTGACAAGACATCCTTTTTCTGTTCTGGGGGGTGTCTGATATGTTGCGATGTTGCAGTTTGGCTCTGTGTATGCAACAGATATTCAGATGCAACATGACTAATCAAAAACCAGTAATCCCAAACTCAGGATAGCTCAAACACATTTCATATAACCTAAAGTTGAAGTATATTCAATGCAACCTTGAGTATCAAACACTGATAAAGAGAATAAAATATGTGTCGTCGGACGAGTTTGTATAATGCTGTCTACAGATGTTTTTATTCTGTGTACACACTGGGATTGGCAGAACAGTGGATAAGATTAAATATCTGGGTTCGAGGTGTTGATCAGGGAAGCCTGGAGCCTTTTGAAGATATATTTTCGATAAGGTGAATAAAGTTGTGATGGATAATGGCCTCTATCTAGAAAAGCTTGATTAGAAGTTCCATTGGTTTTGTAGCTTTAATGCCCCAAAAGTTTTCATTGCATTAGCCACCAAGAACCGTAGTGTGCGAAGGCTTCAGATCACTTGCATACCGTCATGCATACTGTTGTTAGTATTGTCAACAAAACCAGAGCTAATGTATTTCTTCACAGTTTATATAGTTTTTGGAGGAAATTGACATGAATAGGGTGATCTGATTCAGCATAAAAAAATTTGCATGTACGCTGGTTGAGTACATGCAAATTTTTTCTACGATGCTGCAATAATAGATGCTGCAATAATTTCTAGCTAACAAGCAGATTACCAAGTTTGACGAATTCTTAAAATATCTTTTGAGCCTAAGGTAGAATAAATTGTGAAAAATCATAGCATGCAAAAGTTCTAACTAAACTTTAGGCATTTCTGCTTTTTTATTCCGCCGTGTTTCGTTTATGCAAAAAAAAAAAAGGGGCAAACATTTGTTTATTTGACTGAGATGGTTCTTTCATTTTAATAAATTCAGATGTTCAATGTTACTTTTAATGGGTGATTTTGGACAAAAAGGTCACAAAATACACAGCAGCTTTTCAGGACTCTGAAATCTGTATTTTTTGTCCTTTTTTAGTTAAAAATGCTAATATTTTTTCATTTTATTTCTTTTATTTCTTCTTTTGCCACTGGTAACGTATTGGTCACCGCTGGCTAAAGCCACTGGTTTTTACTTTATTGTACTCTTGTTCGTTTTGTTGCTGGTGGATAGATGAGCTTATTGAGATCCATCAAAATGGATCTCAATACTTGGTCTTCTGGCCACCACTGCCTTAGTCCATTCTCAATAGGCGTTGGTGTGCCATACAAACATATTTTCAAACCTCTTCATTTTAATTAACTGACATTCTTTAACAGGCAGTTTGTTTTGGACAGCAATATCCTTTTTTATAGCGAGGTGACCGGAACTGAACACAATATTCAAGATGAGGTCTTACTAATGCATTGCACAGTGTTAACATTACTTGCCTTGATTTAAATTCAACACTTTTCACAATGTATCCGAGCATCTTGTTGGCCTTTTTTATAGCTTCCCCACATTGTCTAGATGAAGACATTTCTGAGTCAACAAAAACTTCTAGGTCTTTTTCATAGATTCCATCTCCAATTTCAGTATCTCCCATATGATATTTATAATGCACATTTTTATTTCCTGCATGCAGTACCTCACACTTTTCTCTATTAAATGTAATTTGTCATGTGTCTGCCCAGTTCTGAATCTTGTCTAGATAATTTTGAATGACCTTTGCTGCTGCAACAGTGTTTGCCACTCCTCCTATTTTTGTGTTGTCTGCAAATTTAACAAGTTTTCTTTCTATACCATAATCTAAATCATTAATGTAGATTAGGAATAGCAGAGGACCTAATACTGATCCCTGTGGTACTCCACTGGTTACCACACTCCATTCTGAGGTTTCTCCTCTAATCAGTACTTTCTGTTTTCTACATGTTAACCACTCCCTAATCCATGTACATGTGTTTCCTTGAATCCCTACTGCGTTCAGTTTGAGAATTCATCTCTTGTGTGGGACTTTGTCAAAAGCTTTCTGGAAATCTAAATAAACCATCTAAATAAACCATGTCATATGCTTTGCAATTATCCATTATTGATGTTGCATCCTCAAAAAAATCAAGCAGATTAGTTAGACATGATCTCCCTTTCCTAAAACCATGTTGACTGTCTCCCAGGACACTGTTACAATATAGGTAATTTTCTATTTTGGATCTTATTATAGTTTGCATATAATAGAAGTCAGGCTTATTGGTCTGTAGTTACCTGGTTCAGTTTTGTTTCCCTCACTTATCCAGGCAAACTTACCATTTTGACACACAATTTCCTATTTATAGTCAGGTTTTTAATTGGACCAGCAGCAATGTGTCCCACACCTGTGATGAACTCACAACCCTCCATTCACCAGCACAGTACGCTAACCGCTACTCCACAGATGCTGCAAGCAAAGGATTACTAATGTCTCGTGGTATAACTAAATCTTGTACTTTTTATATAGGTATGTCAATGTCAATTGCTGTGGATAAACGCATCAGCCAAATCAATTAATATGACATGTATTTTTTTATTTTGACGTTGACCAACATATGGAATCACATGATTGGTAGATGTCCAGTTATTTACTTTTCTGTTTGAATAGATGCTACACATTCTTAAAAAAGTAAACATAAGAAGAAGAATAGTTTGACGACTTATTTCTCATTGTGTATATTGTGTATAACGTTTTTTTTTTCACATTTGATGTAAGAAAGTTTCAGACATTTGGTACTGGTACAAATGGTAACTCTAAGTGGTTTAGTTTTGCCACTGCAACATGGTGAAAACAGCACAACTCTTGAACATGTATAGAGACTCACAGTAGTTTCAAACAAGTTTTTCTAACTTGTATGAGGAACTGACGTTCCTCTCAATCCCTGGGACCTCTTAAACCTAGTTTCCGTGGTTCTGTTTTTTGAAACAGAGAAAGTACTGCTTGGTTTTGCCCAGAAGCAGAGGATTTTGGTCAAAAAGGATTGTTGTTTTATTCAACATTCATCATGAAATAGAACTGGGATACTTTTTTGCAAATGTACATCATACCTGGATTCGTGGTCCTGTGGCACTAAGTAAGGAACATGAACAGGAACGTATCTTTATCCGGAGATTACAGGCAGCAATAAAAAGTGAACTTCAAATTCAACCATTTTTTTCATATTTACAAGAATTACTTCAGGTCGTCCAATCATGTTAAACTATAAAAGGCTGCACCTGGGCTGTATGTTCAGTTTTGTTGAGTCTGGGGCTTAAGAAGTAGCTCCAATGGATTGTTGCCAAAGCAGCCAAAAGTTAAACCTGCTATTATTTGTTAGAAATCATTTATTTTGTTATAATTTTGTTAAATAAAAGTTCTCAATAGTATTGCTGTTCTAACAGATGCCTAGTTGCTAGTGCTTAACCCTTACATTTTGGTGGTAGCAGTGTTATACCACCCTCTAGCAACCACTGGGGGAACTATGGACAAGGCACTTTAGTATCAAATCCGGCCACTGCGGGGGTATCTGCCCATATAAAAGCTGGTCTGAGGAGCTGAGGTCCCACAAAGATGGCGCTCCAGAGAGTTGCTGCCAAAAGCATAAAAATGTGTGACTGTATATTGTTACATTTGTTTAGAAATCATGTGCTTTCCTTTTGTTAAATATAAGTGCTTAGTAGCATTACTATTTCAACTGTTGACAGATTTCTTGCCTTTTTGCCTGATCGCTTGCGCCTAACCCTCACATGGAAATGGACATACTTTGAACCAGTCTAGGGGATTTGAGTAAGTATTGAAATGCCTCTGCACACAATTATTTCAAGAAGATATTTGCTAAGATTAGTTTACCAGCATGCTTTACATGATTTACTGAAAATCAATTTAAAACCTTACCTTAGAAAGTTACCATTGTTACCCAACTTGTTGATACAACAGGCCTTTTTTATATCAACAGCACATTAGAAAAGTATAACATCATTTATATATATCATAGTATATAATATAATATATATATCTAGATATATAATATATATATATATGATATATATATAATAATATATATATATAATTGCTGTTCATCAAGTATTGGACATTTACCCCATGTGAACCGTGAGTGATGACATAATAGGCATTATAGAGGCATTAAAATACTGGTTTCACTGTCCTGTTAATGGGAACTGTAACCAGACCATTCTCTAACCATTAATTAGTTGATCAGCTACTGTACACAAAGCGCATATAACCCTAAGTACTGGTAGTGCTGCTGCTCGACTTAGCATTCTGATTGATTTAGGATTTTACGATTTTATTAATTAAACACAAAAACCAAGTAGACTTGAGCATGAATAAGGTGAAGTATGATGCACTTGGCATGTAGTTAAACGAGGCAGTCTTCCCAGCGACAGCGAGTGGAAGCGACAGCGAGTGGGAGAAGTACAGGCGTGGAAAAGTACAGAGCAGTTTCGAAGCAGAAAGGAGAAATTGCATCTTGAATTGCTTTAATCAGAAAACAGAGGACATTGGGGAAACACAGCCGCGTGTGTTTTTCTGATAACAAACAAGCTGAAACTCGGAGCAGCTGATTCAAATTCAGCGCCGTTTTGAGACACGGGCGAGGGGAGGAGCCGACAGCACAGCAGAACAACGCAGTTAAACGAGGCAGTCTTCCCAGCGACAGCGAGTGGAAGCGACAGCGAGTGGGAGAAGTACAGGCGTGGAAAAGTACAGAGCAGTTTCGAAGCAGAAAGGAGAAATTGCATCTTGAATTGCTTTAATCAGAAAACAGAGGACATTGGGGAAACACAGCCGCGTGTGTTTTTCTGATAACAAACAAGCTGAAACTCGGAGCAGCTGATTCAAATTCAGCGCCGTTTTGAGACACGGGCGAGGGGAGGAGCCAACAGCACAGCAGAACAACGCAGTTAAACGAGGCAGTCTTCCCAGCGACAGCGAGTGGAAGCGACAGCGAGTGGGAGAAGTACAGGCGTGGAAAAGTACAGAGCAGTTTCGAAGCAGAAAGGAGAAATTGCATCTTGAATTGCTTTAATCAGAAAACAGAGGACATTGGGGAAACACAGCCGCGTGTGTTTTTCTGATAACAAACAAGCTGAAACTCGGAGCAGCTGATTCAAATTCAGCGCCGTTTTGAGACACGGGCGAGGGGAGGAGCCAACAGCACAGCAGAACAACGCAGTTAAACGAGGCAGTCTTCCCAGCGACAGCGAGTGGAAGCGACAGCGAGTGGGAGAAGTACAGGCGTGGAAAAGTACAGAGCAGTTTCGAAGCAGAAAGGAGAAATTGCATCTTGAATTGCTTTAATCAGAAAACAGAGGACATTGGGGAAACACAGCCGCGTGTGTTTTTCTGATAACAAACAAGCTGAAACTCGGAGCAGCTGATTCAAATTCAGCGCCGTTTTGAGACACGGGCGAGGGGAGGAGCCGACAGCACAGCAGAACAACGCAGTTAAACGAGGCAGTCTTCCCAGCGACAGCGAGTGGGAGAAGTACAGGCGTGGAAAAGTACAGAGCAGTTTCGAAGCAGTTTGAAAGCATGTTGACGGCTGCAGAAGAAACTAAACTTCAAAAAAAAAAAAAAAAAAACCCTCAACATGGTCTTCAAGCCAGTAATCTGTGACACCTGCTTGATGTGGGAAATCCGAGAAAACCCAGCGGAGCTAAACCAAGTGTGCGTAAAGTGCCGCACGATCCAGGATTTGCATAAACTAGTAAGCATGCTAGAAATGGAGCTGGAGGAAGTGAGACAGCAACAGGATCTTGAGGAACTGGCACACCCACAATTCATGGAAGTCTGCATCACCCCTAACAGACTGAAAGCCACCAGGGAGATAGAAGGTCAGAACAGCTGGGTTCAGGTAGGCAGAAGCAGGGAAAAAAAGAAACTTCGTCAAACACAACCACCAGAAATCAAAACAACCAACAAATTTGAGCCACTTCAAAATTTTGATGAGCAAAACCAACATCAAGAGAATGAAAGGAACAACATCCAGGACCCATATTGGGGTCTCCATATTGAGAAACAGCAAGTTCATTTCGCAGTTTGGACCCCCTTACTACAACAGTGTGCTGCCTTCCGGGAGCCTCGGTCAAGCACATCACTGAGAACGTGGACCGGCTCCTAGAACGAACTGGAGACGACCCGGTAGTAGTCGTCCACATCGGTACAAACAGCATTGGAAGAGACAGACCAAAATCCCTGCAAAACAAATTCAGAGAGCTAGGAAGGAAATTAAAAGAGAAAACCAAAACTGTGGTATTTTCTGGTATACTACCGGCACCTTGCAAAGGACCATATGGACAGCTGGAAATAATTAATCAAAACGCATGGCTGAAGACGTGATGCACAAGGGAAGGCTTCACCTATCTTGATCATTGGACCACATTCTACAACGAGGACTATCTGTATAGACGGGACGGACTGCACTTAAATAACAAGGGAACCAGTCTACTTGGAGAAAAGATCCTCGAGCAGGTTCAGAAGCATTTAAACTAGAAAGGAAGGGGGGAGAAATCAACAAAAAAACAGAAGGGAGACCGCATCAAAACAAGGACAACAACTCAGGTAAGACAACCATTAAATGTATTTATCTAAATGCTAGAAGTATCAGAACAAAATTCTAGAACTTGAAGCTACTGCACTAACAAGTAACTATGATGTGATAGGTGTTACTGAAACTTGGTTGTCTGAGAGTGATGGGGACGAATATAATATTTGTGGGTATACACTGTATAGAAAGACAGGCAGGACAGAAGAGGAGGAGGGGTAGCGCTATACATAAGAAACAGTCTTGAAGCCCAGGGGTTAAACCTGGACAAAGAAAATAAAGCCGAATCAATATGGGTCAGAATAACGGACAAAAATTCAAAGAGCATAATAATAGGAGCATGCTATAGACCGCCAGATTCAGACGGTGAGCAAAATAATCTGTTATACAATGACATTGGAAATGCGTGTAGCAAAGGAGAAGCCATACTAATGGGGGATTTCAACTTCCCCCAAATAAAATGGGAAAACCCGGTGGGTAGCACGAAGGATGAAATTGAAATGGTGGAAATGACAAATGACTGCTTCCTAACACAATTTGTCAAGGCACCGACTAGAGGGGAGGCATGCCTTGATTTAGTCTTTTCAAATAACGAAGACAGAATAACTAAAACAGAGGTCAGAGGACCACTGGCAAACTCAGACCACAACATGGTCTCATTTGAAGTGTTTTTTAAAACCCCAAAAGTAATGACTAAAGCTAAGGTTTACAATTTTAGAAAAGCAAACTATGAAGGTATGAAACAGAGACTAACAGAAGTAGATTGGAGTAAAATAGAGAAAACACCCACAGAAGGATGGTTATTCTTCAAAAATGTAGTACTAGAGGCGCAAAACAATTACATCCCTAAAGTAGACAAATCTAAATGTAAAACTAAATTGCCAAAATGGTTTAATAGATCAATTAAAAAAAATATTCAGCGAAAAAAGGCACTTTACAGAGCATTAAAAAAGGACCAAAAAGAAAGTACACAGAAAGAGTACACGGAACTGCAAACGCAAGTCAAAAAGGAAGTTAGAAAGTCCAAGAGAGAGATAGAAATGAACATTGCTAAGGGAGCTAAAACCAATTCCAAAATGTTTTTCCAATATTACAACAGCAAGAGAACATTCAAAGAGGAGGTTAAATGTTTAAGAGATAAAAATGGCAAAATCATAGATAGCAAGTATAGCAAATATATTAAGTGATTATTTTTCACAAGTTTTTACAAAGGAGGATACGAACAACATGCCCCACATGTCATCCAGTTCCTATCCAGTTTTAAATAACTTTAGCATACCTGAGGCAGAAGTGTTAAAGGGACTAGGAGCTCTTAAAATAAACAAATCCCCTGGGCCAGATGAGATCCTCCCAATAGTACTCAAATAAATGAAAGAAGTTATTTACAAACTGCTAACCAAGATCATGCAACAGTCTCTTGACACAGGGGTTGTACCGACAGACTGGAAAATTGCAAACGTAATACCGATCCACAAAAAAAGGGAAACAAAACTGAACCAGGTAACTACAGACCAGTAAGCCTGACTTCTATTATATGCAAACTTGTGGAAACTATAATAAGATCCAACATGGAAAATTACCTATATGGTAACAGTATCCTGGGAGACAATCAACATGGTTTTAGGAAAGGGAGATCATGTCTAACTAACCTGCTTGATTTTTTTGAGGATGCAACATCGATAATGGATAATTGCAAAGCATATGACATGGTTTATTTAGATTTCCAGAAAGCTTTTGACAAAGTCCCGCACAAAAGATTAATTCTCAAACTGAACGCAGTAGGGATTCAAGGAAACACATGTACATGGATTAGGGAGTGGTTAACATATAGAAAATAGAAAGTACTGATTGAGGAGAAACCTCAGAATGGAGTGTGGTAACTAGTGGAGTACCACAGGGATCAGTATTAGGTCCTCTGCTATTCCTAACTACATTAATGATTTAGATTCTGGTATAGTAAGCAAACTTGTTAAACTTGCAGACGACACAAAAGTAGGAGGAGTGGCAAACACTGTTGCAGCAGCAAAGGTCATTCAAAATGATCTAGACAAGATTCAGAACTGGGCAGACACATGGCAAATGACATTTAATAGAGAAAAGTGTAAGGTACTGCAGGAAATAAAAATGTGCATTATAAATATCATATGGGAGATATTGAAATTGAAGAAGGACTCTATGAAAAAGACCTAGGAGTTTTTGCTGACTCAGAAATGTCTTCATCTAGGCAATGTGGGGAAGCTATAAAAAGGCCAACAAGATGCTCGGAAACATTGGGGAAAGTGTTGAGTTTAAATCAGTGAAGTAATGTTAAAACTGTACTATGCATTAGTAAGACTTCCTCTTGAATATTGTGTTCAGTTCTGGTCACCTCGCTACAAAAAGTATATTGCTGCTCTAGAAAGAGTGCAAAGAAGAGCGACCAGAATTATTCCAGGTTTAAAAGGCATGTCATATGCAGACAGGCTAAAAGAATTGAATCTATTCAGTCTTGAACAAAGAAGACTATGTGGCGACCTAATTCAAGCATTCAAAATTCTAAAAGGTATTGACAATGTTGACCCAAGAGACCTTTTTGACCTGAAAAAAGAAACAAGGACCAGGGGTCACTAATGGAGATTAGACAAAGGGGCATTCATAACAGAAAATAGGAGGCACTTTTTACACAGAGAATCGTGAGGGTCTGGAATCAACTCCCCAGTAATGTTGTTGAAGCTGACACCCTGGGATCCTTCAAGAAGCTGCTTGAGGACATTCTGTGATCAGTAAGCTACTAACAACCAAACGAGCAAGTTGGGCCGAATGGCCTCCTCTCATTTATAAACTTTCTTATGTTCTTAAATAAGGTCCCGTTCTCCACATCATCTGGAAGGATCCTTGTAGGCAGAATTAACACTGCAAGGCAAAATGAGACAAGGGATCACCTTCTAAGCTCATTACAATGGAGAGGAACAATAGTCATGTCGACATCCCATTTACGGGATCTCGCAAGCAACCGACAGATGCCTATTTTACTTGAAGAATCTTTTTAAATCTATGTTCGTTCAACACTAAAGGGCTGTCAGTTTTAATTTATTTGATATACACAGGTTTAGCCTCCATTTGAAGGGGAAGCATACATCCACCTACCTATTGAAGCTTCATATTTCTAATGAATACTTCTGTATGGATTTCCATCAGTATTAGGGAATAAATAAACAGAAAGGCAGGTTTATTATTACTGTGAAGTTTGAAGTGTCCAAGGGAAAAGTGTCTATATAATTTATCTTTTACTTTTCATTGTTTCATTTTGTGGGAAGCTTTGATGTTCAATTTTAGTCTGCAATTGTAAATAACTAAACAAGGAAACTGTTTATGAATCAGTCAGTATGCAGAGTTACATCAAATAACTAACAAATTGCCACTTAGTACTCGACTGCCAGGATGGGTTAAGACTAGTTTTGCCATTAGCAGTCAGTCAAAAGGTAAAGCATAAGAAACTGCTTTAAATAACACTAGCTAAAAATAACTACCATGTAGATAAGTGTCTCAGGAAAAAGAAGCATAATGAGATTGTGCAGAAAGGGTAGTTTGTTTAGTAAGCGGCATGTGAAACTAGAGAGCCAGGGTGATAATTAATCACTTACCGTCACCTTCACGACTACAGGGGAGCATTACTATAGCACTCCCAATTCTATTACCAGTCCATTAGTGAAACCCAGTACAAGTGCCAACAAGTGCATTCCAGCTTTTGAGTGTATGACCTGTTTGTCATGAAAATGGATACCATGCTCCAAAAAAAAAACACTTGGTTACTGTAGTATGATTACTCCATCCATGCTAAAGTATTGCATTAGAACTGGTGCCATCCCTTCTGTGTGTTGGTTTACATATAAGAAGTGCATTAATGTCTTTGACTGTGGTGCAGGGCAGCTTAGTAAGAAGGGCAGGTCTGCCAGATTTATATAGAATTATAGTAATTGTTATGCCATTGTACCTGTATAATATGCAACGTGTGTCACTCACAAACCTATGAGAAACAGTTTTTACAATTATAATTCAATATTCTCTGCTTCACAGTTTACTGCAAGTCTGGTGTTGCAAAACGTATATTTAATTAAACTAAAGGTCACTGTAAAGTCTGGAACACATACATGGTGTGGCACAGCTGGGCAAATTAGTGGTGTGACACTGGTAGCCCCCAACCCGACTGACGTTCTACTACAATATTGTACATATAATGTGCAGCTCTGGCCAAAAGTTTTGCTTCACACTTGAGACTGAGATTTTAGGATATATATATATATATATATATATATATATATTATATATATAATATATTATAATATATATATATGTATACAAAATCTACATTGTTTTCATATATATATATATATATGAACATTATTTAGATCTTTTATTTAACATCATGAAATCAAAGAAACTACAAAATGATATTGCAAGAGTCTACCAGAAGCCATACTATTTTTTTTTTCTCAGTTTTTCATTAATTATATGAAAAACTACAAAGCGGTATGTAATGCTATATGTTAACATAACATTATTCAGGAGGTTTCATTCAGGTGTATGAAACAAGTGATCAACTTGGCAAAGAAACATACAATACGTTGCTGATAGCAAGTAGCCTACTATAGTCTCAGCCAGTTATGTAGTAAAAATAGTAGTGACTACAGAAATGATCAAAAAATGCAAAAGGTGATAACAGTATCATGTGATACTGCAAGGAAATAGCGAATTATGTTTAATAAGGACATATAAGGATATGTTAGGATATAAGGTAAGGATGCTTATCAGAAGCAGTGTATAAAATATTGACCTGACTGTCCAGTTGTTGCTCGTATGGCTGCCCAGATGTTTGCCTTTATCAGCATCCTTGTAGGAAATGTGGGAAGGAGCAAACCCTTCAGGGTGCTTGGACATCTCCGTAGACAACAGTCTCATTCATGATTTTTCTTGTCAAGCACGTGTTGTTACCACTTTGTTGTGATTGGTTAATCCACTGATGGTACCATGCACCATCTGTAAAAAATTGTTCTGAATTTGATTTGAGCCGCACCTCTCAGCGACATTGTGATACCACGATATTGTATCACTCTGCTCTTTGCAGCACCATTCCGTAACATTACCAGCAATGTTGATGGTAAAATGCCTCCTGATAACTGACGGTATTTTGTATGGATTTTATCTGCTTGAAACTAAACTGTCATTACACCAAGAGCTTCAAGATTCTACAGGGCGTCTACTGTAGGACAACGACTGCTCTACTAGAAACCTTTTTTCAACCTTCAGTTTTGTCAGATACCTAAACGATTTGCACGCTCTTTTAAAATTACAATGAACAAACATCAACAGAAGCTTACAGTGCTGACATCAGAAATAAAAAACAAGACAGCTATTATTTGCTTGCTGTCTCCTGCTTGTAAATGTTTGCGTTACAGAGGAGTTCAAGTTGTTATGTGTAAATTGTGAGGTCTGGATTCTATTACTGCTAAACTAACAATGGTAAGATTAACATGATGTAGTGTGCTAGGTATATCAGGGGCACCAAAGTGTAAGAAGTGAGATATATACCTTATTTGAGTTCAGCATCATGTAGAACCCGGATTCCCTTGACAAAAATCGACACTCACACAACATGTAAGAAATATAAAATAGGACTTTATTTAAGAATAAAAAAGGGTGCACAACTGAATCTTATATTACAGAACGGAAAGGCTATTTGTTAGAGATATTTGTGAATAGTATACAGCTGATTGATTCCGTAGTCAAACGATTACAACGACCACAACATTAGATACTAAGATATAAGATACTAATATTAATTATGGTTAGTCACACAAAGTGGTTTACTTTACACTCGTTTCAATCAACCATATTCATATTAAAATGCACGAGAATTAATTCAATTAAAAAATAAACGTGCCTTACCTTAAATATATAATATGACAAAAGAATTTGAATAATGTGTTGTCTTTCATTGACTATATCTGGTTGCTCTTTCTACATTTTTCATTACTGTTTTTTATTATGGTAAATTACCGTGCTTACTTAAGCACTCTACGATTTGACTGGGGAAAGATAATGCAGAGTTATTGGAGTTCACAAAAAAAAAACTTGAACCTTTTCACTTCCTTTTTAGCAAAATTATTGAGCTTATTGCTTCATTTAAATTGTTTTCTTTATGTTTTCAGAGCATTTTGTTAATGCACGTCTATTTTTGTTTTTCGCTGTTCTTAATTTTTTTAATGTAACCGTTCATTTTAACAAGTGTTTTTTTTTTTAGACAACAGTACGCACACACGTTTGGTCATCATCATAACTGTTGCATGAAACCGGACTGTAATAATCCAGCACTGCTGCACTTAAGCATTTGTATGTCAGCTAACAAGTGTTCAGCTGATATCCCATACAGCCTGTATACATGAACCCCCAATATCTCTCACAAGCACCTGGGTACATATTTTTACGATATCACAACAAAAGGAATACGCTTTAAAAAAAAAAAAATTGGTGCATATGTATAACTGTTATATATTATATATCACCTTACAGTACAATAATACAACAACAAATGGACTGAATGATAATACCCGAAAATAATCTTAATATTTTTAATAAAGTTTAAAACCCTGCATTCATTGTCACGATTTTTGCTTTGAAAATAATCCGCTATTTTTTTAGCAGTCATTTTAATGTTTTAGCCTCTCGAAGTGCTAACGCACAAAACCCACCCCTTCAACTCTCTGATTGGTTAAATGTTGTGTCAAGACGTAACACAGCTGTCATGCGGTTCCAAATTTTTTTTTTCCAGCAACGCGCATGTGATCTCGTCTGCTAGAAGTTCAATCAATCCTTATTGTTAAAGGCACAGTAGCATCTACAAGATGGCCGGATCGGGTTGAAAAGGCCGGGGAGAACCCTGGACGTGATCTACCAAACTGACTATGTTATCAACCTCAATTGATTCTATGTTCAAATTAACTCAGAAATGGGGCAATCATCAAATTCTCTGCATTTATTAGGCAACTCCTTTGAATTACACATTTCATCAAAAAAATATATTTCTTGCACACTTCAAAACAGGAAGTTATCTTCTATTCATAGAACAATGTATTCACTAACTTGATAGCATTAGCTACAGCTAATTTCTCGAGTCATACAGTGTTTTATATTTGATATGTTGAATGGGTGTCAATTTTCAACAAAGAAGTCAGTCTTCCTAGGGTCATGAGAACACTGTAGTTTCTCCTGTCCCTCTGGATCTGAAGTTCTACTGAAAGAAAAGAAGACGGTTGTCCTTGAAGTAGCATTGTATTGCGTCTGCGTTCAGCAAAACAATAGTTCTTTTCCAATAGTCTTGCAACATTATCTTTGACTTGTCGGAAGGTTTCCAACTAGAAAATTCAGTTGATCAGACGTAACTCACACTTCAAAGAACGCGTTGCAATTGAAAAGTTATGTAGTTTGGAAAAGTGTTCTTGTTTCATTTCTTTTGTATGGGCTACAGGGCCTTCCTAAGACACAGCTGCTGGCTCTTTGCTTCAGTTCATTTTGTGGTTGTTTTCAAGCAGCGAAATTAAAACAAAAACCTGCTTTGGATCAATGCAGGGTCCAGTTTCCTGGTTAAGTCTCTAGCAGAGCAGAGAGCAGGGCCCTCTTCAGAGCTGATTTCATCTGCATCTTAGCCTTCTCAGAACGTGATTTTAGCCATTTTTCAGACCTGATTCTTCTACCTTTTGATTTCTGCTTGTCTCAGTCTTTTGAACTAAACCACGGCCTGTCTTGATTGGATCGTTGAATTCGTAGGTGGTGTCACACAATGTGCCTAAACACTGGTGGGTTTGTCTTTGGCCTTGCCCACAGCTCGTGATTGACATTTCAACCAAAGTTCCTTTGTTCTGTTGAGGGTGATTGGATGGCTTCCTTCCTCTCCACTTTCTTGAGGGGGGAGAGAGAAACTCACCCGTGCCTGCTTCTCATCAAAGCCTGCCAGAATTGCCTGTGCAGAGATCCCAGTTTGTGATTGTGAAAAGGAATTTTTACAACCTAGATGCATTTGTCTACTGCTGACCAAGTCATGGGAGAAGAGAAAGATATTAACTTGCAAGTTTCTCAAATGATTTCAAACTGCATTCAATTATTCAGCCATACCCTCATTTGACTGCACTGTCCGCTACAATTACAATGCGCTGTTTAGGTCTAAAAAAATCTTGAAAGAAACACTTGTCTATAATTATAAACCTTGCATTTTACAATAGCACATAGATGGTACAGTGATTAAGTTGCTTGAAATCCTGCCCTGACATTAAACAGAGGAAGTGGTTAAGAGACAAAGTTGCAATTATAAGCAACAGGTGTCTGCACTGGAATGCCAGAGATATGTTTGAAGACAGGCAGATATTACTTTGAGAAAGACTAAAGTCTGTCAGTCTTGATCTGAAGAGATCGCAGTGGAGGAAAATCATTCATATTAAGGCAAGGGATTTAAGTAAAAAAAAAAGGGGTGGGGGTGTTTTAAGTTTTGCACCACAAAAATGTAATATATTGTCATACAAATCTTTCAAAATAAAGAAAATAACATTTCTGTAATCATTTAGTTCTGGTCGTCTTTTTTGCGGGGAGGGGGTCTGAATGAGTGATTCAGCAGTGATGAGTTATTACTGTGGAGTTGGTTCAGACCCCTACAATTCTCCTACAGTGATGAGTTATTAAAGCCTTTACAACTTGGCTCTTTGAACTGTCACCAGAATCCATCTGTCAAGGTTAGAAGATAAGGTTATATAAGGTTATATGATTGAACCCCCCACCCCTCTAAAAACAAAAAGAGTTTATATAATAATTTAATACGGAAGCTTATTGATAAAAAAAAAAGATCACACATTGTTTTAGCGGTTCCTAGGTTAAATTCAGATACATTGTGGTACATACAATAATTAATCAAAAGCAGCAAGTATTAGGATACCTAAAAATAATTACACAAAACACAATTCAATGTAAATGAACTACTAGAATAAAGACAACGTGCTTGTGACTTAGAAACAGAATAGGGGTTTCTCCTTGACTACTCGGAGAACTGATCTCGCTGAGGTGAGGCCGAACTGATTGACTTCCAAGGCTGGGAAGCGAGGGACTTCCCCCAAGGGGATCTAAGGAAGGGAAGATGACGAACTAAGGTCTTCCTGGCTTACTAAGTCATCTAGTCGAGAGAGGTCAGATGCGGCTGACACTCCGAGGCTGCATGGAGAGCCTCACGATTTATGCTGGAAGAACAAAAGTGCTGGAAAAGAGAATGAGCTAAATACATAAAAAGGGCCAGAGGTCTCCCTTTTTGTGGGAGGAAACCTCTGGTGGTCCTGGGGGAGAGATGGCCCCCACTCCAGGCATGCTAGCAATACTTTGTTTAGTGGAATAATATCAACGAGAGAAGGGTGAATAAAAGATTCCACTGCTGAGAAAGGACTGGCTGATTTTAACTTTGGCTGCTGATGTTGCTGCACCTGTACGGAATGAATGGGAGAATACGATTGGGGAGGAAGAACAGCTTTAGAGTGAGCTGAAGACAAAATATTACAAATGTGCATTTAGTTTTGCTGAATGGGAGAATGGGTAAAGGGAAAGTCTGAGCTGAGGGAGCCAGTGGTCTGAATTGCGTGATCTGAAAATCAGAAAGAGCGTCAGCAGTATTATTAGTGATACCTGGAAGGTGTTGGGCTTTCAGAATAAAATTATTGATAACTGAAATCCAGACTAATCAGCAAAGAAGTTCCATAATAAGATATGAGTTATAATATGAACAGTAGCTTGATTATCACAAAAGATTAAGATAGATTTTTTTCTGCCAAAATGGGCCCCAAAGATGGGCTACAACGACAATAGGGAGTACTTCAAGAAGATTTTTGATTTCTGGAGGCCTAGATATCTGAGAAGCCAACAAGAGAGACCTGAGTTCTAGGAGTGCTTCAGCTGGAGGGGCTGTCATTTAGATGAAAGAGGGCCGATGAAATGTGAGTGAGCATAGCCACAAAACTGGAATATTTGATGGGTCTTCCATGAGAATCTTTGCTTGTTGAAAGAGCATGTGGAGCTGAAGAATGAATAGGAGAAACGGCAGACACACTATTCCTGAAAAAAATGAGTGTTGTTGAGTGACAGATAAATAAAGGTTGACTGACAGATATTTTAGGAGGATGACACAGGGGGAGGAGTCCCGGCTCCTATATATATAATATATATATAATAATATATTCCCTCATGCCATTCTATTCTTCAAATTAGTTTTCCTTCTCTCTTTACAGGCATGTGCTTAACAGATATTATAGGGAACTTCCATCTTATGTTTTTCCCAATATAGAGTTTCTCTTCATGGATGATCTATTTGTTTTTTATTTAAGTGTTAGATTGTAATGTCTCTGTCCTATGAGTTTCCTAACAGCACGAATTCAGCTTAACTGCGGACGACCTCCTATTTTTTTCAGCTGCACAAAAAACAGCTAAAACCGGTTCGCTAGCTGTGCACTTAGCTTTCCAATTTCCAGCGATAATCAAGGTTTTTTCCAATTTTTCTATGGCGAGAAGACACTCTAACCTTGACGCTGTTAGATAAGAGAACTCCGCTCTTCATGCCAACTATCCCTTTACTTTCTGGCACGACTTCAAGACGGGCTCACAGCAAGTTATAAAGTTTTTACTTTCTTAAAACCCATCTTCTATTCTTTTTCTTAAAATTACTTTTTAAGCTTCTTATTTTATATTTCAAACAACATCTCTTTATGTTGCATCATCTTTTAACTCAGAGTCAAACTAGACAGTTTACTCCCTATAGAACACGATTATTAACTATTTTAAATGCGAACCTATCTTGATGAGAAACAATTTCATGTATATTATTATAACAGGCAGTGTTAAGCATATGGTCTTACACACACAAATAGTTTTATAGTAAAAGCAAGCATATTAAACCTTATTTCAACATTTAACAACATTTTCTTAGGCTAAAAAGGGTGCTGCAGAAACTTGCATTTGGGAATCAAGCCCATCTTGATAAGAAACTGCCTAAAAACTGGCCACTTGTATCAAACTATACCAGCTTCTACTGCATGATTTTATATAAAGAAAATACATAAGTTTCACAATTAAGAATTAAAACATCATTACGCGTTACTTTTGATTACACACTTACACAATTTTCCAAACTAAAGATTATACAAACAATACAAAGGATTATAACACATATTATTGCATTAATACATTTCATTTTAAATTCTCCAATCCATGTCCGGGGTTTCAGCTCACTCCCAGCAAGACTCCACTTCGGTCTCAGGTTCCACTCGGGTAGGCTCAGTAAACACGACAATAGGCTCTCGAATCCATCGTCTTGCATCACAGGTGTGAGTCGCCATGGCCTTGACTTCGTACCTACAAGACACCTGTACACGCTTAGTAGGGACACCTTCCTCACGTTCAAATTTTCCCAGATGCGCCCATTTTACTAAGTGACCCTTTCACAACTCATGCATTCAATCCTCTTAATATCTTTTTGGGTTTACATTTAAATGAGAGAAAGAAACACCTACAGAATCATTGCATTCAAACAAGATTCTACAGTGTTTAACCAAATGACTGCATGCCGGACAAAGTCTGAGCCCAGTCACTGATGACTTGCTTTGGCACATATTACATGCACAATTAACAAGAGGATTATGTTTTAATTTATGTGTCAGGGTTACTTCTGCACCATGTACAATAGTTCTGGATCTGTACACATTGTTACTATACACTTCTTTCTGCTCACATGGAGACACTTTAGAAGGGATGCCTTTCATCCAGAATACAGTAGGGGGCCAAAACTTACTGTTTTTCATATCAGCAGGCACCTAACTTGTAGTTTGTTTATCGTCATTAGTGGGCAAACTCAATACAACTCAATCTGAATCAGTTGATGAACCATGAGCCTTAGCTACTGAGATTCTCCATACAAAAGGATTCAATGTTTTACTGACCAGCCTAGCTGATTCAGCGTTATTTGCGACAACAAGTAGTCCAACAAGTCCCTTGTTGATGATGTTCTTTCAGTACATATTTTATGGCAGACACCTATAAATAATAAATGATGAAGTGATGCAGCGGCATGTATCACTTTGTTTATAAATCCCCAGATTTAACCCATAATCAAAAAGTCCAGTTCCCGATTCTAAATTGATTCAGTACCACCAGCCAATCAGCTTCCAGTTCTAGTGGTAGATGCCCACTGGAACGTCTCGGCACCAACTGTGAATCAAATTTAAAATCAATCCGTGCAAGTGCTGGCTTTTTCTTTTTGACTTGCTGTATTTTTAAGCGTAGTTCAAATCTATTGGACAATGAATACTAAACAAAGACCCAATTGGTCTAAATTAATTTTTATTATCCACCAAAACCAGCCAATCAATACTTTGCTTCGACGAAAGCCACCAATCCTGTACCTGCAACTGCCGAGAGCCAATCACAAACTATCAACTCATCTGGAGCACAGACACAGTATCTTTCAATAACAACAAAGCAAGATGCAGACAGTTCCGTAATGTTGCTCCATTCATATCTAGATTCAGGAGAGAAAGGTTTTGGCTGAAGGTAGAAACATGGTGAGTTAGGAGCCACATTAGAGTGGTATTTAATGAGAGATTGTATTGGTAGTTCAGACTCTATTTAATGAGAGATTGTATTGGTAGTTCAGACTCTATTTAATGAGAGATTGTATTGGTAGATCAGACTCCGTCGTACACGGGTTGTCCAGTAATTGCTCCGTTCATACCTGACGAATCAAGTTCAAAGTAAATTTTGGTTATAAGTTGTTTTTTTTTTTTTTTTTTTTTTTTTTTTTTAAAGAAAACAATGGTATTTATTTTTTTAATAGAGATAGTGAGCTCCATGAAGTTGGCCCCGCTACAAACAGCACAAACGTTGAATTATATACCATTTGTTTGTGCTACGTTTGTGCCAGTTTGTGCCGTTGAAACGAACGTTTGTGCTGCTATAGTTTTTAATATATTAACAATTCTTTTTTTAGGGGAGTGTCCAGATGTACAAAGCTGGTAGAGACTTATTCACACAGACTAATGGCTGTCATTGCTGCCAAAGGTGCCTCTACCAAATATTGACTCAAGGGGGTGTATACTTATGCAATCAATTATTTTCTGTTTTGTATTTGTAATTAATTTAGAACAATTTGTAGATTTTATTTTTCACTTTGACATTATGGACTTTTTTTGTGTTGATGGCAAAAACTCCTAATTAAATCCATTTTGATCCCATGTTGTAACACAATAAAATGTGGAAAAGTCCAAGGGGGGTGAATACTTTTGAGAGCCACTGTAGATGTTAGCAGTCTCTTAGTAAACGGACAAACAGACAATTAACGATTAAACTAACATAACACAATACTCATGTTTCTTTGTACTCAAGGTCTCCTTTTAGGCTGTTTCTAACCATTTACAAAGGAACATATTACTTTCATTATGATCTCTATTTATATCCTCCCTTATGACCCCTTGGTTAACTAGTGCATCATGCATTGTACAATTTTAACATTACTTCCATTGATTTAAATTCAACACTTTTCACAATGTATCCAAGCATCTTGTTATAGCTTCCCCACATTGTCTAGATGAAGACATTTCTGAGTCAACAAAAACTCCTAGGTCTTTTTCATAGATTCCTTCTCCAATTTCAGTATCTCCCATATGATATTTATAATACACATGCATATTTTTATTTCCTTTGTGTAGTACCTTACACTTTTCTCTATTAAATGTCATTTGCCATGTGTCTGCCCAGTTCTGAATCTTGCCTCGATCATTTTGAATGACCTTTGCTGCTGCAACAGTGTTTGCCACTCCTCCTATTTTTGTGTCATCTGCAAATTTAACAAGTTTGCTTACTATACCAGAATCTAAATCATTAATGTAGATAAGGAATAGCAGAGGACCTAATACTGATCCCTGTGGTACACCACTGGTTACCACACTCCATTCTGAGGTTTCTCCTCTAATCAGTACTTTCTGTTTTCTACATGTTAGAACATAAGAACATAAGAAAATTTACAAACAAGAGGAAGCCATTCGGCCCATCTTGCTCGTTTGGTTGTTAGTAGCTTATTGATCCCAGAATCTCATCAAGCAGCTTCTTGAAGGATCCCAGGGTATCAGCTTCAATAACATTACTGGGGAGTTGATTCCAGACCCGCACAATTCTCTGTGTAAAAAAGTGCCTCCTATTTTCTGTTCTGAATGCCCCTTTGTCTAATCTCCATTTGTGACCCCTGGTCCTTGTTTCTTTTTTCAGGTTAAAAAAGTCCCTTGGGTCGACATTGTCAATACCTTTTAGAATTTTAAATGCTTGAATTAGGTCGCCGTATAGTCTTCTTTGTTAAAGACTGAACACATTCAGTTCTTTTAGCCTGTCTGCATATGACATGCCTTTTAAGCCCGGAATAATTCTTTGCACTCTTTCTAGAGCAGCAATATCTTTTTTATAGCGAGGTGACCAGAACTGAACACAGTATTCAAGATGAGGTCTTACTAATGCATTGTACAGTTTTAACATTACTTCCCTTGATTTAAATTCGACAATTTTCACAATGTATCTGAGCATCTTATTAGCATTTTTTATAGCTTCCCCACATTGTCTAGATGAAGACATTTCTGAGTCAACAAAAAAATGATAACCAGTCCCTAATCCATGTACATGTGTTTCCTTGAATCCCTACTGCGTTCAGTTTGAGAATTAATCTTTTATGCAGGACTTTTCAAAAACTTTCTGGAAATCTAAATACACCATGTCATATGCTTTGCAATTATCCATTATCGATGTTGCATCCTCAAAAAAATCAAGCAGGTTAGTTAGAGATGAGCTCCCTTTCCTAAAGCCATGTTGACTGTCTCCCAGGATACTGTTACCATTAGGTAATTTTCCATTTTGGATCTTATTATAGTTTCCATAAGTTTGCATATAATGGAAGTCAAGCTTACTGGTCTGTAGTTACCTGGTTCTGTTTTGTTTCCCTTTTTGTGGATCGGTATTATGTTTGCAATTTTCCAGTCTGTCGGTACAACCCCTGTGTCAAGAGACTGTTGCATGATCTTGGTTAGCGGTTTGTAAATAACTTCTTTCATTTCTTTGAGTACTATTGGGAGGATCTCATCCGTACCAGGGGATTTGTTTAAGAGCTCCTAGTCCCTTTAACACTTCTGCCTCGGTTATGCTAAAGTTATTTAAAACTGGATAGGAACTGGATGACATGTGGGGCTTGTCGTCCGTATCCTCCTTTGTAAAAACTTGTGAAAAGTAATCATTTAATATATTTGCTATTTTTTTTCTTCATCTATGATTTTGCCATTTTTATCTCTTAGACATTTAACCTCCTCTTTGAATGTTCTCTTGCTGTTGTAATATTGGAAAAACATTTTGGAATTGGTTTTAACCCCCTTAGCAATGTTCATTTCTATTTCTCTCTTGGCCTTTCTAACTTTCTTTTTGACTTGCGTTTGCAGTTCCATGTACTCTTTCTGTGTACTTTGTTTTTGGTCCCTTTTAACCCTCTGTAAATTGCCTTTTTTTGCTGAATTTTTTTTTTTAATTGATCTATTAAACCATTTTGGCAATTTAGTTTTACATTTAGATTTGTCTACTTTAGGGATGTAATTGTTTTGCACCTCTAGTACTACATTTTTGAAGAACAGCCATCCTTCTTCTGTGGGTGTTTTCTCTATTTTACTCCAATCTACTTCTGTTAGTCTCTGTTTCATACCTTCATAGTTTGCTTTTCTAAAATTATAAACCTTAGCTTTAGTCATTACTTTTGGGGTTTTAAAAAACACTTCAAATGAGACCATGTTGTGGTCTGAGTTTGCTAGTGGTTCTCTGACTTCTGTTTTAGTTATTCTGTCTTCTTTATTTGAAAATACTAAATCAAGGCATGCCTCCCCTCTAGTCGGTGCCTTGACAAATTGTGTTAGGAAGCAGTCATTTGTCATTTCCACCATTTCAATTTCATCCGTCGTGCTCCCCACCGGGTTTTCCCATTTTATATGGGGGAAGTTGAAATCCCCCATTAGTATGGCTTCTCCTTTGCTACATGCATTTCTAATGTCATTGTATAACAGATTATTTTGCTCACCGTCTGAATCTGGCGGTCTATAGCATGCTCCTATTATTATGCCCTTTGAATTTTTGTCCGTTATTCTGACCCATATTGATTTGGCTTTATTTTCTTTGTCCAGGTTTAACACCTGGGCTTCAAGACTGTTTCTTATGTACAGCGCCACCCTTCCACCTCTTCTGTCCTGCCTGTCTTTCCTATACAGTGTATACCCACAAATATTATATTCGTCCCCATCACTCTCAGACAACCACGTTTCAGTAACACCTATCACATCATAGTTACTTGTTAGTGCAGTAGCTTCAAGTTCTAAAATTTTGTTTCTGATACTTCTAGCATTTAGATAAATACATTTAATGGTTGTCTTACCTGAGTTGTTGTCCTTGTTTTTATGTGGTCTTCTGTTTTTTTATTGATTTCTCCCCCCCTTCCTTTCTAGTTGAAATGCTTTTGAACCTGCTCAAGGATCTTTTCTCCAAGTAGATTGGTTCGCTTTTTATTTAAGTGCAGTCCGTCTCGTCTATACAGATAGTCCTTGTTGTACAATGTGGTCCAATGATCAAGATAGGTGAAGCCTTCCTGGGTGCACCAGGTCTTCAGGTATGCGTTTAGATTAATTATTTCCAGCTGCCCATATGGTCCTTTGCAAGGTGCCGGTAGTATACCAGAAAATACCACAGTTTTGGTCTTGTCTTTTAATTTCCTTCCTAGCTCTCTGAATTTGTTTTGCAGGGATTTTGGTCTGTCTCTTCCAATGTTGTTTGTACCGATGTGGACGACTACTACCGTGTCGTCTCCTTTTCGTTCTAGGAGCCTGTCCACATTCTCAGTGATGTGCTTGACTGAGGCTCCCGGAAGGCAGCACACTGTTGTAGTAAGGGGGTCCAAACTGCGAATTGAACTTGCTGTGTTACTCAATATGGAGTCCCCAACAATCATGACCTCCCTTCTTTTTGCTCTCTGGTCACCACTGTTAACAGGGTCCTGGATGTTGTTCCTTTCATTCTCTTGGTTTTGGTTGGTTTTGCTCATCAAAATTTTGAAGTGGCTCAAATTTGTTGGTTGTTTTGATTTCTGGTGGTTGTGTTTGACGAAGTTTCTTTTTATCCTTGCCTACCTGAACCCAGCTGTTCTGACCTTCAATCTCCCTGGAGGCTTTCAGTCTGTTAGGGGTGGTACAGACTTCCATGAATTGTGGGTGTGCCAGCTCCTCAACATCCTGTTGCTGTCTAATTTCTTCCAGCTCCATTTCTAGCATACTTACTAATTTATGCAAGTCCTGGATCGTGCGGCACATTATGCACACTTGGTTCAGCTCTGCTGGGTTTTCTCGGATTTCCCACATCATTCAGGTGTCACAGATTTCTGGCTTGTGAAGACAATGTTAATTTTTTTTGAAGTTTAGTTTCTTCTGCAGCCGTCAACCTACTTTCAACCTGCTTCTAAACTGCTCTGTGCTTTTCCACGCCTGTACTTCTGTCACGCTGTCGCTTCCGCTCGCTGTCGCTGGGAAGACTGCCTCGTTTGTAGCTGTGTTGTTGTGCTGTTGGCTCCTCCCATCCCCCATGTCTCAGAACAGCGCTGAATTTGAATCAGCTGCTCCGAGTTTCAGCTTGTTTGTTATCAGAAAAACGCACAGCTGTTTGACTTTGAGCTGCAGTGTTTTCCCAGTGTCCTGTGTTTTCTGATTAAAGCAATTAAAGATGTAATTTCTCCTTACTGCTTCTAAACTGCTCTGCACTTTTCCATGCCTGTACTTCTCCCTCTCGTTGTTGCTTCCACTCCATAGTCCCTTCACAGACATAACACGGACATAAACAAACAAGATAGCTGCTTCTGCTTCCAGTACTCAAAGAAAATTGCGGACATAAGCCAAGCTTTTTGAATTATTATAGTAATACAAGAATGACTTGAATAGCATTATTGAGGTTTTTGTGATAAATTGAGTGATCAGGAGATGATTTATCAGTATGCTATAAAGAAATATGTGATAAATACAGTGAACAAGGGGTGGGGCGGGGCTGGAGATGCAGTAAGTGTCCTGTTGATATGCAGTGCCTTTTAAAACTGTTTTACTGTGAATAAAATTAGTTTTAAACAACATGTGTAAAATAAACAGCTTGTGTGAAAATAAATTAGACCTAATGTGCCTGACAAGCGCTGAATAAATGGAAAAGGGATAAGGTAGTGTTATCTCATATTATCACCATTGCTATGACAATCTTTTACATACATAGGCATAATACAAACTGAAATGGAAGCAGTTAGCTGTCAGCATTATAAAAACAGCTGCAAAACGCAGAATCATGTCACAACTACATTGCCACGATGACGTGATTAGAATTATATAGATATATGTGTGTGTATCCACTTTCTGTCATGCAGATCAGTACTTACGATTCAATCTGGCCACATCCATCTAAGACACTGTTATGTTCCCGTCTGTTTTCCTTTCCCATAACCTTAGAAACTGTGTTCTAATTTAAATTAACCACTGTTTAAGAAGAATTCATTGCAATATAAGTTTAATGGTTTAATGATGGCAAAGTACAAATTTGATAGCGGGTGCAGAATGCCATGTGAACATCATTCTTTACATACACTTCATTATGAGGGTTTTGCATCCACACATCACTTTGCACGTATCCTTACATCTACCCCTATAATTTCCATGACAGCAGGCCCCTAAAATGTTACCATGGCAGCAGGCCCCTAAACTGGTTACATTCATACTCCAGAACGCAGGGCTCAAAATTAACGGCGGCCGTGCAACAATTGGTAAAAGGAGTAAGGCAAGGCAAAGAAAATGAGTAAGCCAAGGCAAATAGATGTAAAAGGAGTGAGGCAAGGCAAAGAAAATGATTATATCTTTATTCTTTTTTAAACATTTTGTAATTAAAACTTAAAGGTATCTAGTTATAGTTTATGCTAGTTTGTGTTATTGCACAGGTCAACACATAAAGGACACCATTTTTCTTTTTAGCTATTATGGAGCTAAGAATGACACATTCTCCACTTCACCATGTGTATTACTGTACATATAATCATTGTATGTATTTCCAAGTTAATGGGGAATGTACTTATATGGCACTGGAATTGCATTAGAGCTCTGTCATGCTTTGAACAGGAAATAGCAAAAAATATGTGTCGTTAAAATATTATGTTCGTAGTATGGCATATGGCTGGCTCGTAGGTAAGTAGTACTGAATAAGCCTGTCTAGGCCTAATATGTATTAATTTTACAGATCATTGTTTTTATTCCACAAATAAATCCTTTCAAAATCACCTTAGTCATCATTGTTTGAAACTAATGTCTGATAATATTTCAATAAAGAGATTATAATTTACTGCAAAGAATCATACTCAACAATATTACAATTGCAATTTTTATTTTTGTGATGGTGGTCTACTATGAAAGGCGCTATATAAAATAAAGATTGATTGTTTGATTGATGTTGTGGTAGGGGAGAAGCCCTGCACATGTAAATAGTGTGTTTTTGTTTGTTTTATGTTATATAAAGCTTGATTAATTTAGAATATAAGTTTGGCAGGGATGGGGTTAAATATATCCCAGCCAACAATCACGTGTGGAATGTGGCCATTCCCCAATTAAAATCCTTTGTTTGGGGGAGGAGTTTAGAAGGCATTTGGGGAGAATGAGCTTCATCAAAACCTTTAGTGAAGGCTACTGCCCAGCCTAAGGGTAACTTTTGTTCTGATGTGTGTTCATATGTTTTGTATAAACCTTTTATTTTGGCCATTGCGCTCTGTTTATTTATTGTTCTGTCTGTAAATAAATGTGCGCTATAGAGTTTAAACTGCAGCTTTCTGTCATCCTGCTGGTAACAGCTTGGGGCGTGACGCTATCCTGCCACTATGTGCATATACCTTCATTTGCATATAATTACATCGGACTTAATACAAACTAAAAACGGTTTAGGTTTAGTAAATAAAATCAGAAACTTGAGTCATATCTGTTTCCAATAAACTCACTTCACTTGGGTAAAAGGCTAGAGTATTACCCCAGACCCACCCTACCCACAAATGCATGAAAGAGGCTCCCATCAATAAATAACAGATTTCTACAGTACTATGAATTTTCTGATACAAACTCTTCAGAATTCACAACACAGTTTCATTGGCTATTTAATAATGTCAAAAGAAAGCAATCACAAAACTCACAGGGGGAGGAGACGAGGAAGTTCATTCAGGGAATACTTTTCAGTTCATGTCTGTCCTATTGTTTTTGTTAGATGGTAAAAGGAGCAAGTATGTTATTATAAGACATCAGGAAAAAATCCAGTTTAATGCTCCTAGTTCTATCACTAGTATCTGTAGATATTTTTAGTTTCAGTTAACACAATGAGAATTCTACAAATATATGCTTTAAACATTGAATTTATTTATTAACACTAATACTAGCTTATTTGGTATGAGTCTAGCCAGGTGTTACGATATTGTAAATCTTGTTGATGTCATTCTACCAGCCAGCGCTCCAGATAAGCTGCGTATGGAATGTTTTACGCAATAAAAAATATGAATTACATATGATATGTAAATATAATGCGTAAATAATATGCATAACAATTTTGATGGACAGCTTGAGTTTCCATTTTATCAAGCTTCTTGTACTTTGTTGGTTCCGTGTCTCAATGGTCAGCTGTGAATATACTGCATGCAGTAACTAGAGAATGAATCATAGAAATGCCGGCACAGCTCATTGTAACCTGCCTGGGAATTGCCAGAAACACGTGACTAATAAGTTCGGGTTGGTATTATATACAAAATTAAAAAAAAAAAAAAAAAAAAAACAACCTATAATTGAATCCACTCAGTTGCATATATATTTGTGACTGGTGAATACATGACTAGATTCTTGATCCTAACCTGCCAACCAAATGTTTGGAAGATAAATCTATATAATAAATTATTTATTTCAACATTTGATTTTGTTTTTACATTTTTAGGTGTCTGTTGACTTGATAAGGGAGAGCACAAGAGACTGAGAAAGGAAGATTTACAGAAAACAACTATAAAAACTGTAATAGTCTAGTAGTGGGAGGAGACTCGGTGAACGCGGTAGCCAACTACATTGAGAGCAATGTTGCGTTTTACTCACCCAAAATACCTTTTATTCACATGGTGTCTAAATTGGAGTGTAAATTGCCCAATGACCATGGGCTACCGAGTGGTGCATCTGGTAAAGGCACTCTGCGGGGAGTGCAGGATGCGCCATATAGCCTAGAAATTGCAGGTTCAAGTCCAGGCTATTCCACTCTTGACAGTGTACAGGAGTTCCAGCAGGTGGCACACAAATGGCCAAGCACCACCCGGGTGGGGAGGGCTTAGGTTGGCCAGGGTGTCCTCAGCTCACTGTGCACCAACAACCCCTGTAGACTGGCTGGGCACTTGCTAATTGGACTTTGGAGAAAAAATAATTTCCAAATTTTAAAACAGAAAATAAATAAATTACTCAATGACCCAAAATTTTATCTGGAGTACTGCTGTCAGCATAGTTGGAAAAGAGTTCCATGATTTCATAACATTTTCTAAAGCCCCCCAAAGTTATTTAACACACTAGCTATTAAAGAGTAAGTAGCAGGGTTCCAAAAAAAATATAGCATTAGACATGTTGCTACAGTCCAGTCTAGTGCACTGGGGTTTGAGATCTATTCTCTAAATCACTGCAGGAAGAGCGATATATTTAAAAAAAACAAAAAAAACACAAGTGTTATAGCTTTTCTGTTCCGTACCACATGATGGATTGTTATTGCTGTGTTACCAGTTTGACAATGTGGGCAATAATCCTTATACTATTAGTGCACTAGGGTGGACATTTTGAAAAGAGCCTTGAAACAGACTTTAAAGGTATGAGTGTAAAAAGTTGTCACAATGGTAACAATGAAATGAAAAATGACAGGTACATTATTTAAACAGTTGGAGCTGTATTTTTTTTGAAACCCCCACTACTTACTCTTTAAAACCGGGGCATTAATTAATTCTGGAATCAGTTTCATGACAAGTTACAATGTGCTGTTTGTACAAAGTGAATGTTTGTGTTCTTCCACCTTAAAGTGTATCGATTATGGACTACCTCCAAGTAGACATGACACATTCTCAAAATGAGCCCTGAGTTGTTTTTTTTTATTATTTTTAATTTATTTAACGATTTACAAGTTGTTTGGCTTTCCAGTAATAGTCACATGGGTGCTACAGTGATTATGGAATGAGGTAAGGGCTGGAAAGGAGGGGGACTGCAGTACATTACACTTCACAACAATGTCAAGGAAGGGCTCAGATGGAAATGGGCAGAAGCAAGTTGTGCAGTTTCTTTAACCGTTTTATTAAACAAGTATTTTATCAAGCCATACTGTTAATGTAGAAAGTCTTAATTAGTCCCACAGAGTGCTATAAACTGTTTGTAAAAATTCCATAAATGTAATGTCTCGGGATGCTGCCACCTTTTTTTTTCTTTTTTGGAACAGTATGCATCTGCACATTGTAAACACATAAAACAATCCTGCTGAGTGCATCTCCAGACTGCACCTGTAGACGGTTGTGCCAGACACGCTACAGCTCAAAATACTAATAAACTTGTCGATATACTGTTGGAAACAATAAAGAGTTCAGTGTTTTCAGTAAGAACACCTTTGCTTTATTCACTGACCCCCACATAACCACGATTCTCTCATGTTTTTTTTTTAAATTTATTATGCCTGGCAGCAGGTAAATACGCAGTGCTAAATCTGATTTAAAATGGATTCCACCAACCCAGGATTGTGGAAATCTAAAAATTTTGTATATGCTATTTCGATACTATAAAAAACGTATACGTTTTTTGGCAAATGTGTGTAAAACCGAAAACACAGTACTTTTTTTTATGTACACATCCCCAAATACATGTTCTTCTATTTCAAGAAGAAAAATTAGTTTAATCAGTACAGAGAAACATACGTTCACATAGTAGATACATATATATATATATATATATATATATATATATATATATATATATATATATATATATATATATATATATATATATATACATATATATATATATATATATATATATATATATATATATATATATAATATATATGTATATACATATATTATATATATATACACATACATATACACTATACATATATATATACATATATATATATATATATATATATATATAATATATATATATATATATATATATATATATATATATATATATATATATAATGGAAGTAGTTAGTCCTGCCATAGTTGTATAAAGAGGTTGCAATTTTCTTTCCATTATAAGCCCCTATTTTGTGCAGATCCAAAAGTACGGTTAAGTTCAGTCAATCTGCCTGCAGTTTTGGATTTCAGGTCTGATTAGTAGTTTTATGTTATTCTGTCTAGTAGTTTTTGAGCTACAGCACTTCTGAGGAGTCACTTTGTGTTCTCTCACATATATTTCACCAAAAAAGTTTCAGACCGAAATCAAGCTACTGTGTATGTCACACAAAAAAAAAAATAAAAAAAAAATTAGAACGCCAAAGCACAGCGTTGAATCATCTTGCAGTATTTTAACATGAACTTCTGTAAATATTTTAATAAAATGTGTAATGATAAATAGTTATAACGCAATTCAAACTCGTGAGTACATGTACTGTATTGTTAAAAAAACAAACAATTGTGACGCTTTTCACAAAAAAATAAATATGGCCCACCCACCCCAACCTAAACGAATTATGCGGAGACATGCCCAGTAGTCATGGTTATGACCGATGAAAAAAAAAAAGATAAAAGATTGCTGATTGGGTGGAAGAGATATGATATGAAATGTCATTGTTCATACGCGAATGATAAATCATGGTGTTAGGAGGCCTAGCTAGTCTTAATTATGGAAAGTAAAAAAAAAAAATTGATATTTGAAAGTTTTAGCCAGTGTGGAAATATATGGATTTGTGCAGAAAGGGGATGGTGTTGTTTGTAGCCTCTGCAATGAAAGTGTGATATCTGGTACTTCCAGCATCCAGCACCATTTCACATCCAAGTACGAAGCCAAATTTTCTGGAGTTGATGAAGCAGACAAACGTGAGTGCATTAGAAAAGCTGTTGATTCTTTTGAAAAAGTACTTGCACACTTCAGTTGTATCTTCTTTCCTTTGTTGTCTTCCACAACGAAATCCTTATGATCACGGGCACATTCTTCTGGGTTTAGGCATTTTTTTAAAATTTGGCAACAATTTGCAGTTCTGTTTTAAGTTCTATGAGCATGTAAATAATATCAAACTGTAATATAGCTTTAAATCTTGCAAGCAAGAACAACCCTTGCTTCAAGTAATTGTAATCTCATTTTAAATCTCACAAGCATGTTACAATTCTCCAATAGAAGTGTCAGAATGTGCTGCCACTCAGTAGTTGGGGTGGATTTGAAGTATTCAGAATGAATCAATGATCGATACGAGTCAGGAAGGAGGGACATTGCCCAACTGCACTGGGGATTTTTTTATTTTTATTTATTTTATTTTTTTTGTTGGTTACTTTATTTATTTTATTATTTTTTCATGGGGAAATGGATCAAATCAACAAATTGAGTAACCATTTCTAGTGTTTTTCTGGTGTTTAATTTTTTTTTTTTTTATATCAGGATGTGTGACGGGGTGCCCACCCCTTGTGTGTTTTATTATTTATGTATGTATTCATTTGTTGTTATTATTATTGTGTTTATGTGCGGGCCGTCGAGCACTGTCCGTCTTTTATTATCTACTGTTTGAGACTGGCAAAAAGCCAGTCTTATAATTTGTAGTCATGGGGATTGGGTTAAAACCCCTTCCCTAGTACTCTCGTGGGAATGTGGCTGGAGCCTTAAAGTAATTATTGCATTAAATTAGATAATTAAGACTCCAGCCACAGACTATAAAAAGACGCACTCCAGGCTTATTAGGCGGAGAGTGTCAGAGGAGGGACGTAAGTCTGTTAAAAGAAAAATTAGCAATTGCTACTTATCCTTGTTTCACAACCAGCATACAACTTAGAACATAAGAACATAAGAAAGTTTACAAAAGAGAGGAAGCCATTTGGCACATCTTGCTCGTTTGGTTGTTAGTAGCTTATTGATCCCAGAATCTCATCAAGCAGTTTCTTGAAGGATCCCAGGGTGTCAGCTTCAACAACATTACTGGGGAGTTGATTCCAGACCCTCACAATTCTCTGTGTAAAAAAGTGCCTCCTATTTTCTGTTCTGAATGCCCCTTTGTCTAATCTCCATTTGTGACCCCTGGTCCTTGTTTCTTTTTTCAGGTCAAAAAAGTCCCTTGGGTCGACATTGTCAGTACCTTTTAGAATTTTGAATGCTTGAATTAGGTTGCCACGTAGTCTTCTTTGTTCAAGACTGAACAGATTCAATTCTTTTAGCCTGTCTGCATATGACATGCCTTTTAAGCCCAGAATAATTCTGGTCGCTCTTCTTTGCACTCTTTCTAGAGCAGCAATATCTTTTTTATAGCGAGGTGACCAGAACTGCACACAATATTCAAGATGAGGTCTTACTAGTACACTGTACAGTTTTAACATTACTTCCCTTGATTTAAATTCAACACTTTTCACAATGTATCTGAGCATCTTGTTAGCCTTTTTTATAGCTTCCCCACATTGTCTAGATGAAGACATTTCTGAGCCAACAAAAACTCCTAGGTCTTTTTCATAGATTCCTTCTCCAATTTCATTATCTCCCATATGATATTTATAATGTACATTTTTATTTCCTGCGTGCAGTACCTTACACTTTTCTCTATTAAATGTCATTTGCCGTCTTGTCTAGATCATTTTGAATGACCTTTGCTGCTGCAATAGTTTTTGCCACTCCTATTTTTGTGTCGTTTGCAAAGTTAACAAGCTTGCTTTTCATACCGGAATCTAAATCATTAATGTAGATTAGGAATACTTGTTTAGTGTTTGTTTGTTTGGCCCTTGTGCTTTTTTTGTTCAGTGTTTTGTTTAAATTGTTTCTTTTATTATTTAATAAATGCACTGTTGTGCTTCAGTTTTTGCCACATACAGTGTCCTGCGTAGGATAAACAGCGCCTCCAGGAGGTGGACCAGGAAGGAGTGAAGTCTTTTTTTTTTATTTTTGAAAAAAAATGGAACGCTGGAGCTGGAGCTGGAGAGACGGCGGCGGGGAACTGGAGGATCTCCTCGATGGTCTGGAGGACCAAGGGTGGTGCCTTGCTTGTGGGGTATATGGGCACACGCTGGTTGTCTGCCCCTTCCAGGAAAAGGAGGAAGAACCAGATCAAGAGAGGAAGGTGGGGAGAAGGCGCAGGAAGAGAAGGGGTAGAGGAAAGCTGCAACAGCAGGAGGAGGTCGAGGATGATGGCTGGGAGGCCTTGGTGAGGAACCTCGTGGTGGAGTTGTGCCCCGGCTGTGGGGCGTATGGGCATACGTTGGCCTTCTGCCCCACACAGTATGAAGAGGAGGAACTAGCGCCCAGAAAGAGGGAGCCCATGCATCCAGAGCCCAGAAGGGGGGAGCGAGTGCGTCCACAGCCAGGAAGGGGAGGCCCACAGGTCTCTGCTGTTCCCGGCTCAGCCAGCAGAGGGAGAATGCCTGCTGGTTCGGCCTCCATCACCAGGAGCAGAGCAGCAGGAGCTGCCTCTGCCTCCACCACCTCCACCGACAGAAGTAGAGCAGCAGCCGGAGCTGCCTCTGCCTCCACCACCTCCACCGCCAGGAGCAGAGCAGCAGGAGCTGCTTCTGCCTCCCCGCCTCCACCAACAGAGGGTGAATACCTGCTGGTTCTGCCTCCACTGCCATGGGAGATCTGCTTAAGAACATAAGAACATAAGAACGTTTACAAACGAGAGGAGGCCATTCGGCCCATCTTGCTCGTTTGGTTGTTAGTAGCTTATTGATCCCAAAATCTCATCAAGCAGCTTCTTGAAGGATCCCAGGGTGTCAGCTTCAACAACATTACTGGGGAGTTGATTCCAGACCCTCACAATTCTCTGTGTAAAAAAGTGTCTCCTATTTTCTGTTCTGAATGCCCCTTTTTCTAAACTCCATTTGTGACCCCTGGTCCTTGTTTCTTTTTTCAGGCTGAAAAAGTCCCTTGCGTCGACACTGTCAATACCTTTTAGAATTTTGAATGCTTGAATTAGGTCGCCACGTAGTCTTCTTTGTTCAAGACTGAACAGATTCAATTCTTTTAGCCTGTCTGCATATGACATGCCTTTAAGCCCGGAATAATTCTGGTCGCTCTTCTTTGCACTCTTTCTAGAGCAGCAATATCTTTTTTATAGCGAGGTGACCAGAACTGCACACAATATTCAAGATGAGGTCTTACAAGTGCATTGTACAGTTTTAACATTACTTCCCTTGATTTAAATTCAACACTTTTCACAATGTATCCGAGTATCTTGTTAGCCTTTTTTATAGCTTCCCCACATTGCCTAGATGAAGACATTTCTGAGTCAACAAAAACTCCTAGGTCTTTTTCATAGATTCCTTCTCCAATTTCAATATCTCCCATATGATATTTATAATGTACATTTTTATTTCCTGCGTGCAGTACCTTACACTTTTCTCTATTAAATGTCATTTGCCATGTATCTGCCCAGTTCTGAATCTTGTCTAGATCATTTTGAATGACCTTTGCTGCTGCAACAGTGTTTGCCACTCCTCCTACTTTTGTGTCATCTGCAAATTTAACAAGTTTGCTTACTATACCAGAATCTAAATCATTAATGTAGATTAGGAATAGCAGAGGACCTAATACTGATCCCTGTGGTACACCGCTGGTTACCACACTCCATTCTGAGGTTTTTCCTCTAATCAGTACTTTCTGTTTTCTACATGTTAACCACTCCCTAATCCATGTACATGTGTTTCCTTGAATCCCAACTGCGTTCAGTTTGAGAATTAATCTTTTGTGCGGGACTTTGGCAAAAGCTTTCTGGAAATCTAAATAAACCATGTCATATGCTTTGCAATTATCCATTATCGATGTTGCATCCTCAAAAAAATCAAGCAAGTTAGTTAGGCACGATCTCCCTTTCCTAAAACCATGTTGACTGTCTCCCAGTACCCTGTTACCATATAGGTAATTTTCCATTTTGGATCTTATTATAGTTTCCATAAGTTTGCATATAATAGAAGTCAGGCTTACTGGTCTGTAGTTACCTGGTTCAGTTTTGTTTCCCTTTTTGTGGATCGGTATTACGTTTGCAATTTTCCAGTCTGTCGGTACCACCCCTGTGTCAAGAGACTGCTGCATGATCTTGGTTAGCGGTTTGTAAATTACTTCTTTCATTTCTTTGAGTACTACTGGGAGGATCTCATCCGGCCCAGGGGATTTGTTTATTTTAAGAGCTCCTAGTCCCTTTAACACTTCTGCCTCAGTTATGCTAAAGTTATTTAAAACTGGATAGGAACTGGATGACATGTGGGGCATGTTGTCAGTATCTTCCTTTGTAAAAACTTGTGAAAAGTAATCATTTAACATATTTGCTATTTTTTTTTCTTCCTCTACGATTTTGCCGATTTTGCTTACTGCTCCCACTTCCACTAGCACAGGGTGAAAACCTGCTGGTTCTGCCTCCAGAGCCATAGTTAGAGCCGCACCAGTCCCCTGCAAGTCAGAGAGAGCCGCACCAGTCCCTTGCAATAGAAGGAGAGCTGCACCAGTTTTCTGCAACAAGGGGAGACTACCTCCTGCTCCCACCTTCATCACCAGAAGACTACATGCTGCTCCCACCTTTGTCGCCAGGAGACTACATGCTGCTCCTGCCTTTGTCGCCAGGAGACTACACGCTGCTCCCACCTCCACTGCTTCCACCACCAGGAGGAGAGCAGCAGGAGCTGCCTCTGCCTCCACCATCTCCACCAGCAGAGGGTGAATACATGCTGGTTCCGCCTCCACCGCCATGGGAGGACTGCTTACAGCTCCCACATCCACCACCAGAGGAGCTGGAGCTATCTCCACCACCCGAGAGAGAGGAGCAGCAGCTGAGTTTGCCACCGTCCGGGGATGTCTTCACGTCACCGCCCGGGGGTGCCTTCATGTCACCGCCTGGAGATGCCTTCACGTCACCGCCCGGGGATGTCTGCCTCGCTTCGCCCAACGGTGACTGCCTCGCTTCGCCCAAAGATGCTTGCCTCGCTTCGCCCATGGATGCCTTCTTCACTTTGCCTAGGGTTGCCTGCTGCTCTGCATTGCCTGGGGTTGCCTGCTGCTCAGCATCGCCTGGGGTTGCCTGCTGCTCTGCTTTGTCAGTGGAGCCACCAGTTACAGGGAACGAGGGAGAAGTGGAGCTCCTGCTGCCACCTCTGTGGCCAGGAGCTCCCATCCCGAGTTCACCTCCTGAGGGTCCGCTGCTGCCATCGCCTCCCGAGGGTCCAGAGGATCCGTTGCTGCCATCGCCTCCTGAGAGTCCGCTGCTGCCATAGCCTCTTGATGGTCCGCTACTGTCGTCGGCTCCCAAAGGTCCACTGCTGCTGTCACCACCCGGGGGTCATTAATGGCTCTGCTGCCAGTCGGTAGGCTGACAACCTTTCTGCTGTCAGCTGAGGAGCCGCTGGTTGTGAAGAGGAGTGGGGAGGTCAGCAGACCACCTTCCCCAGTGGCACTTTCGCTGCCGGAGATGCTGTGGCTGGGGCCCCGGAGGAGGGAGCTGCCAGCTACGAAGAGGGGGGGGGGGGTCGGGAGACTAGCTCCCAAGCAGCCGTTTGCTTGCCTTGGTCGGAGGAGCTGGCCTGTGCAGGGTCAGCCTTGCCACTGCCAGCCATGGACCCATTGAAGCCTCCCTTCCTGGCCAAGACTTCCAAGACTTTGACTTGAACTTTTGGAGTTTTAAAGGCGGAAGTGGCCTTAGGGCCATGTGTGCTGCACACAAAGTGTGGGTGGGGGGGGGGGGGGGGTGACGGGGTTCCCACCCCTTGTGTGTTTAAGGACAGCCACCGTGGGATCTATTTTTGAGTTACTTGATTTGGAGGTTTACATTGTGTTTTGGACGTTCTATTTGGAGAAATTACATTTCTTGTTTTACATGAGATTTAGTTTTGAGAATGATGATATTGAAATGTAAGCTTGTCTTTATGTGGACTGTGAGGCAATGCATGTACTTTTAAGTTTTTAATAAACTTTTAGTCACAGGAAATTCTCAACAAAAAAAGTGTGTGTACTCATATTTACAGCCGGGTGTAAATATTTAAAAAATGGAGACAATTTGAGTGCCAATGAATAAAAAAAAATGTATACATGTATACATGTTGGTACACGATACATTTATGAATACAAACTAACCGATCAAATATAACCAATTCACCATAAACAAGGAAGCTGAAGATATTGGAAGCTTTTGTACCCTCTGCATGTATCACTCAGTCATGTGCTGTAATATAACACTTAAGTTAAACAAATGACAAGCAATAAGAAATATTACATTATGCAATAACTGCTGTAGAGAGGGAGTTTTGTTTCGAGATATCCTAAAAAGGGGAGGATGTTATAAAAAATGGTATAAAACAAAAACAACTCTGTTGTTAAGTTTAAGTCAAACAATGCACAATAAGGGCTAAAATACCTGTTGTTATTGGTGGGATTATTTGGCTTCCAGGCCATAGGGCTGGTTAGTTTATTGTTATTGCTGGGATTATTCTTATTATTCTATACTCAAAAACTGAGGAAATACAGTAGGATGGTAGATGCTTATGGGAAGTTGGTAAATGTTAATTGAACATATGTCGTACGTCACATGGTTTGGCCGCCATAGTGAATTGAAAAAAAAGTTGTCTAAATGTAAAAATGTACAAACAGTGTACAAGTGTGTGTGTGTGTCTATATATATATATATATATATATATATCTATATATATATATATATATATATATATATATATATGTATGTATACACATTGCCAAGAAAAAGTTTGTGAACCCCATAGCCTTCTTGAATCAAAACCATCTTTTCTTAAATATCCAATAGAGTTTATATTAACAAATTCCATGTCTTTTGAAACAAGAAGATGTATGAATTAGACAGTGATTAAGATTCAGGGTATATGAAAAAGTAAGTGAACCCCTGGTTTTATCAACTCAATTAAAGGGATAATTAGATTTTTAAATAATTAGGTAGATCTTCAGGAGTGATTTTGGGAAGCCCCACCCTATATAAAGATCAGAAACTTTGTGAGTTTGGTCTTCACCATACAGGTGTGTGGAAACACGTCATGACACGATCAAAAAAAATCTCTGAGGACTGATGCTCATCAGTTTAGAAAGGCTTACAAAACCATTTCTAAGGATTTGGGGCTCCACCAATCCATTGTCAGACACAGTCTACAAATGGAGAAAATTCAAGACCACAATCACTCTACCCAGGAGAGGTTGTCTAACCAAAATCTCTCCAAGAACAAACCGTAAAATCATCAAGGAAGTCACAAAGAACTCCAGAGTAACATCCAAGGATCTGTAGGCCACTCTCGTCTTGGCTAATGTGAATGTTCATGACTCAATTAATCAGAAAAAGACTGAACAAGAACAAGACTGAACAGCCAGGAGGAAACCACTGCTCTCTAAAAAGAACATTGTTGCCCGTCTGAAGTTCGCCAAAGAGCACATAGATGATCCACAAGACTTCTGGAACAATATTCTCTGGACAGACGAGTCAAATGTAGAATTTTTGGGCCACAATGAGAAGCGTTATCCTAACCGTCCAGCGTGGTGGTGGGATTGTGATGGTTTGGGGGTGCTTTGCTGCCTCAGAACCTGGATGGTTTGCCATCATTGACACAACCATGAATTCTGCATTGTATCAGAAGATTCTAGAGGAGAATGTCAGGCCATCCATCTGTGAGCTGAAGCTGAACCAAAAGTGGGTCATGCAGCAAGACAATGATACTTAACATGCAAGCAGATCTACAAGACAAGACCAAAACTGTGGTATTTTCACCTTGCAAAGGACCATATGGACAGCTGGAAATAACTAATCTAAACGCATGGCTGAAGAGGTGGTGCACACGAGAAGGCTTCACCTATCTTGATTATTGGACCACATTCTACAACAAGGACTATCTGTATAGACGGGACGGACTGCACTTAAATAAAAATCTACTTGGAGAAAAGATCCTCGAGCAGGTTCAGAAGCATTTAAACTAGAAAGGAAGGGGGGAGAAATCAACAAAAAAACAGAGGAGAGACTGCATCAAAACAAGGACAACAACTCAGGTAAGACAACCATTAAATATATTTATCTAAACGCTAGAAGTATCAGAAACAAAATTTTAGAACTTGAAGCTACTGCACTAACAAGTAACTATGATGTGATAGGTGTTACAGAAACTTGGTTGTCTGAGAGTTATGGGGACGAATATAATATTTGTGGGTATACACTGTATAGGAAAGACAGGCAGGACAGAAGAGGTGGAGGGGTAGCGCTATACATAATAAACAGTCTTGAAGCCCAGGTGTTAAACCTGGACAAAGAAAATAAAGCCGAATCAATATGGGTCAGAATAACGGACAAAAATTCAAAGGGCATAATATAGACTGCTATAGACCGCCAGATTCAGATGGTGAGCAAAATTATCTGTTAAACAATGACATTAGAAATGCACGTAGCAAATAAGAAACCATACTAATGGGGGATTTCAACTTCCCCCACATAAAATGGGAAAATCCAGTGGGTAGCACGACGGACTAAATTAAAATGGTGGAAATGACAAATGACTGCTTCCTAATACAATTTGTCAAGGCACCGACTAGAGGGGAGGCATCCCTTGATTTAGTATTTTCAAATAATGAAGACAGAATAACTAAAACAGAAGTCAGAGAACCACTAGCAAACTCAGAGCACAACATGGTCTCATTTGAAGTGCTTTTTAAACTCCCAAAAGTAATGACTAAAGCTAAGGTTTACAATTTTAGAAAAGCAAACTATGAAGGTATGAAACAAAGACTAACAGAAGTAGATTGGAGTAAAATAGAGAAAACATGCACAGAAAAGGATGGCTGTTCTTCAAAAATGTAATAATAGAGGCGTAAAACAATTACATCCCTAAAGTAGACAAATCTAAATGTAAAACTAAATTGCCAAAATGGTTTAATAGATCAATTAAAAAAAAAATTATTCCAGGTTTAAAAAGCATGTCATATGCAGACAGGCTAAAAGAATTGAATCTATTCAGTCTTGAACAAAGAAGACTACGCGGAGACCTAATTCAAGCATTCAAAATTCTAAAAGGTATTGACAATGTCGACCCAAGGGACTTTTTTGACCTGAAAAAAGAAACAAGGACCAGGGGTCACAAATGGAGATTAGACAAAGGGCCATTTAGAACACAAAATAGGAGGCAGTTTTTTACACGAGAATCATGAGGGTGTGGAATCAAATCCCCAGTAACGAGCAAGATGGGCCGAATGGCCTCCGCTCATTTGTAAACTTTCTTATGTTCTTATGTTCTTACAAAAGAATGTCTGTAGAAGAAGAAATTCTGTGTTTTAGAATGGCCTAGTCAAAGTCCGGACCTAAACCCCATAGAAATGTTGTGGCAGGACCTGAAGCAAGCTCTCCATGTAAGGAAGCCCTCAAATGTCATCGAGTTGAAGCAGTTCTGTAAGGAGGAATGGGCCAAAATTCCTCAAAACCGATGTGAGAGACTGATCAACAGTTACAGGAAACGCTTAGTCATTGCTGCTCAAGGGGGTGCCACCAGTTACTGAATCTAAAAGTTCACATACTTTTTCACACATGGATATTGAATGTTGACTCATTTATGATGTGTTTTTGTGCCATTTGTTTTATCAGGTTATCTTTATCTATTATTAGGATTTAGATTAAGATCTAATAACATTTTAGGTTTGAAAAGGTACTTGCTCCTCCGAGTACGCTCCCATGTTCTCCTTGAATTTATCAAGATGCGCATCAAGGATATGGGCTTTGAGGGACCCTACAGCCCATTGTGCCGTAGTTCTTCACCAGAGTCTCAACCAGCTCCACATAGTTTTCGGCCTTGTGATTGCCCAGGAAGCCCCGACAAAGCTGTTCCAAGACGCTTTCTCCTTACTAGTGAGCTTCTTGGGGAATTCATTGCACTCCAGGATCTTCTTTATCTGTGGTCCGACAAAGACACCGGCTTTGACCTTTGCCTCAGACAGCTTAGGGAAGCAGTCTTGAAGGTACTTGAAGGCTGCCGACTCCTTATCTAGAGCTCTAACAAATTGTTTCATAAGGCCCAATTTGATGTGCAGTGGTGGCATCAGCACCTTCCGGGGGTCCACCAGTGGCTCCCACTTGACGTTGTTCCTCCCCACAGAGAACTTGGTCCGCTGTGGCCAGTCCCGCCTGTGGTAGTGCGCCTTCGTGTCTCTGCTGTCCCAAAGGCAAAGATAGCAGGGAAACTTAGTAAAACTGCCTTGGAGACCCATCAGGAATGCCACCATTTTGAAGTCTCCTATGACCTCTCAGCTGTACTCATCATACTTCAAGGCATCCAGCAAGGTCTTGATGCTGTTGTAATCCTCTTTGAGGTGCATCGAGTGAGCCAGGGGAACAGACGGGTACTTGTTACCATTATGGAGCAGCACGGCTTTGAGGCTCCTGGATGAGCTGTCAATGAAGAGTCGCCACTCATTCTGGTTACAGGCGATTCCGATTGCCTCGAACAGACTGGCCACATTGTGGCAGAATCAGAGCCCATCTTGACGGGTGAAGAAGCTGGAAAAAGGTTGGTGACACTTCCTCTGATCTGCAACTTGCACGCTTTCATCCAACAAGTTCCACTGCTTGAGCCTCAGCTCCACCTTTGAAATTGTCATCTGGATCTACAACGTCTTCCTCGCTCTCTGACTTGCTGCTCTCTTCTAAAGACGGCTGCTCTCTCTCCGGAGGAATGGGTACGGGGAGCTCATGGCAGTGTGGCACTGGGGCAATGGATGAAGGAAATACGTGATAGCAGGTGCATTCTTGCCAGTCCAACGTTTGGAAGGGTCCACCATGCAGACGTAGCAGTTGCTTGAGTGGTCAGTGGGTTCCCGCCAAATTCTTGGGATAGCGAACTTCATGGCTCTCTTTTCCCCTCTGTACCATCCTACAAAAATACATTTATTTCACCCATGACTAACGTGTAAGAGATTCTCGCAACATTTTTCATATATGATATATTTTTTCAATAACATTGAAAATTGTAAAACATTTTAAAATTAAAAACTTTTACAATTTTAAAAATTTTAACAAATTTTATAACATAAAATTCAGAGCAACAATTGTCCATCTTACCTTCCAGAGTTTTTTTGCAGTGCTCGCAGGTGAAATGAGGTGCCCAGGGTTTGTCTTGATCCCCGATAGGCATGCCGAAATATGCCTTGTAGGCCTCACACATCTTAACAGATGCTTCCACGGAGTACTTTTTCGCTCTTGTCTTGATAAATTGGCCGCAGACATAGCAAAATGCGTCTGCCGGATGCTTGCAGCCTCTTGATGCCATCTCAGAAAAATGCAGATATGTATCCACTTAGGCAGCTGGAACTAAACTGAACTGGTGGGCTTAAGGATCCTGTATTTATACTACTATTTATATTACTGGAAAGTTCTAGAAAGTTCTAGAAGTTACTCCAAGTTTACTCAGCACTGAATCTATCTGGAATGTTCTAGAAAATAGGTAAATTTCAAAATATCACTGTCCTGGTCACAAAAGCAAAGTTTGTGGGGAATAATAGCCTTTTTCTATACTTTTGAGGCATAAGCAATTAGGAAATAACACTTACTACCCAGGAACCATTAAAAAAAAAAAAAAAAAATTGTTACACCGTGTAATCACTTCCTGTGAAAACTCGTAATGCGAGCAGTGCTAACACAAAAGAAAATATGGCAGAAGCACACAGAGATTTCAAGCTGCTTAAATTCTGCAAAGCAAAGTCAAATATAAAACAAATATAAAAACTATGGCTGTATCGCATCAAACATGGCTTGTTTATGCAAGGCTGAAGTAAAATATGCTTACGGTGTCATGGCAAATTTCACCCCAATAGTCCTAAACAAGTCACATGGCAATTTCGTTTTCTGATCCTATGCAGCCCTGTCGGTTGTTATCATAGATACAGACTGCATGCTTAACTGGTGGCCTGCATAAAACTGCATTATACTGCTGTATAAAACACTGGCATCTGCACTGCCTTCAATTGTAACCATCTTTAGGGCTACTAATTGTTCCATTCTTGGGAATACCAAATTCCGTTTTTCAAAGATGGTTAATTCCATTCCTTCCCAGTTTTTATCAACGTATTAATAATTAAATATGGCATTTGAACATAAATATAATGTTGTCAGTTAAAATAAGTACATTTAATAAGTATTACCACAATTATTATTATTATTTTGTTCAATCAGACTCTTGTTGCTGTAATAGTAAGTAAAGCACCTGAAGACACTTCAAACCTGTCATAATGTTTACAGGCATCACTTGGATCATTGCTGGCATTAAAATAAGCAGGATAAAATATGAAACACTGATAAAGGCATATTGACTGACTGTTCTAAAACAGGTTGCTATGTATTCCTCGATTGTAATTTAAATGGTGCCCATTTTAATGTAAATGCATAGTTAATCTTCTCATTTGTTTCTTTCCTAATTCTGCAGTGTTATTTGCATTATTTAAAAAGTGGCATGTCTTTATGAAACCAATGGTGTGTAGTGTAGTGACTACAAAAAAAAGCCTTTTTCCTTTTTCCTTTAAACCTATGTAGTCCATTTATTCAGCGCTTGCCAGGCGTGTCAGGTCCAATTTTTATTCACACGTGCTATTTATTTTACATGCGCTGTTAAAATATTTTTTTTCAGAGTAAAACAGATTTAAAAGGCATTGAATCGCAAAAGGACATTCAGTTCTGTATCTCCAGCCAAGCCCCAACCCTTGTTCGCTGTATTTTTCACATACCTCTTTATAAATCCTCTCCTGATCACTCGTTTTATCACCAAACACACCAGTTTATACACTGGTTAACACATTTTTTCAGCTGCAAACACAATTCTTCTAAATCAAGCGATGGTACTTGCAGCCTTAACAAAATGTCTGAGGAAGATCTTTATGTGAACTGATACTGTATTTTGATAATGGTTTTGAAGGAAACGATCAATGACACAGAATACATGTAGCAGAAGCAGTAGCAGGAAACTATTTGGAAGCGAAAGGAGGTGGAACACAGAAGATTCCAAAATCGTTAGCCAGATGATTATTTGTTCAATGAATAATTTTGACAGCAAGGTAATATGTCTGATTTAAGAACATAAGAAAGTTTACAAACGAGAGGAGGCCTTTCGGCCCATCTTGCTCGTTTGGTTGTTAATAGCTTATTGATCCCAGAATCTCATCAAGCAGCTTCTTGAAGGATCCCAGGGTGTCAGCTTCAACAACATTACTGGGGAGTTGATTCCAGACCCTCACAATTCTCTGTGTAAAAAAGTGCCTCCTATTTTCTGTTCTGAATGCCCCTTTGTCTAATCTCCATTTGTGACCCCTGGTCCTTGTTTCTTTTTTCAGGCTGAAAAAGTCCCTTGGGTCGACACTGTCAATACCTTTTAGAATTTTGAATGCTTGAATTAGGTCGCCACGTAGTCTTCTTTGTTCAAGACTAAACAGATTTAATTCTTTTAGCCTGTCTGCATATGACATGCCTTTTAAGCCCGGAATAATTCTGGTCGCTCTTCTTTGCACTCTTTCTAGAGCAGCAATATCTTTTTTCATAGCGAGGTGACCAGAACTGCACACAATATTCAAGATGAGGTCTTATTAATGCATTGTACAGTTTTAACATTACTTTCCTTGATTTAAATTCAACACTTTTCACAATGTATCCGAGCATCTTGTTAGCCTTTTTTATAGCTTCCCCACATTGTCTAGATGAAGACATTTCTGAGCCAACAAAAACTCCTAGGTCTTTTTCATAGATTCCTTCTCCAATTTCAGTATCTCCCATATATTTATAATGTACATTTTTATTTCCTGCGTGCAGTACCTTACACTTTTCTCTATTAAATGTTATAACATACAACGTCACTATGACACGCTGCACAAAGCAACGTATTTTGAATTTGCTGGAAATGAAAGAAGCTATGGAGTCAACGAAAGTTTTTTTCTGAAACGTGCTGTGGATGCCATGAACATTACAACCACAGGAAAGGACTTTTTTAACTTCAAGAATGCCATGGAAAGTGCAGAATTACCTTGGAAGAAAGTAACTGGGATTACAACAGAGGGTGCACCATATATGACTGGGCAAAAGAGTGAACTGTCTAGCAGAGTGCTGGAAAAAATTTAAGAAAGAAATGCACAAGTACCAATTTTCTTACACTGGATTCTACATCAGCAGGCATTATGTGAAAAGGTTGCAGAATTAGAATACGTAATGAGCCCATTCAAGTGTGTGAGAAAATTAGTGCAAAGTGTCCGAAAGGTACATTTCATAGTGGTACTGTTTATATTTTGCATTTACACTTGCAGAAGGCACAGGTGTCGTTGTCCATCCATCAACAGTCCAAAACACCTTTGACCATTGTTCCATAGTCCAAAAATATCTGTGTTCTTGTGCATGTTTTAGCCTTTTAGTCTTGTTCCCCTTTCTTAACAGAGGTATTCTTACTGCAACACATCCGTTAAGTCCTGTGTCTTCTGCCAGTTCTGTTGTCAATTCAATGCTTGACTTCTTTCTATTCCTTAAGGATATTATCTTCAAGTATTGCTCATCCTTAGACAGCTTTTTGGGTCTTCCAATCCTGGGTTTGTCAATTGCAGATTATGTTTCTCTGTACTTGTTGGTTATGCTTCGGATACCACGCCTTGAAAATCGAGTGATGCAAGCTATTTCTCTCAATGTTTTTCCTTCTTTATGCAATTCAAGTTTGTTATAATAATAGAAAACACTAGTGGAGGCTTTGAGAAAATTGTTAATGCTCATAATGTATCAGAGTAGAAAAATGCAATGTAGTAGTTGCCAAATGTTTTTTTTATTATTTTCTCTAAATTTAGAATATCCAATTATTATTTAGGCTCACTGCTACCACCCCTGCGTTGACTCGGGAGCGGTGAAGACCAGCGCATGCTGTCCTCCGAAGCATGTGCCGTCAGCCGACCGCTTCTTTTCACACTGCAGACTCACTGTGCAGCCACCTCAGAGCTATAGCGTCGGAGGTCAGCGCAGCTCTGGGCAACTTACAGGCATGCCTGCAGGCGCCCAGCCAGACTACAGGGGTCGCTGGTGTATGGTGAGCCGAGGACACCCTGGCCAACCTAACACCCCCCTGAGTGTCGTTCGGCTAATTGTGTGCCGCCTCCTGGGAACAACCATCTAAGCTCAACAATGGAATAGCCTGGTCTCGAACCCACCCAGTGAACAGTCTTAACCTAAATGGCCCTTGCTGCCAGATTTTTCTGTTCAACACATTTTCATAACTAAGAAATTCAGCAAGATGTATTTCATTTGCTTTAGTGAATCAGTGAATAAAACGAAAAAATCTGTTGAATTGATTCACTGAACTGAATTAATTAAACTAATCGAGTCAGTAAAAAGAAACAAACTGCACATCACTAATTTTCAGGCAAGAAAAATATCAGTGCCTATCAGCGGTTAAAGCCTGGGTCCCATACACACTAATAAATTATAACTTTAATGCATACTCTAAAATTAATGTCCTTTAGTAAATACCATGTAAATAACGAATCATTATTCTGAATCATTTAAATACATTAGCGTGCATTACCATACACATCACATATTCGTTCTGATTACCATAGTATGGCACGATAAAATTAGTGTGCACCATAATATGCTCAATATTTTGCGCAATAATGAAGAACGTTGCAATAGTAAATATGGAAATCATTAAGGTGCACAGTAATTGCAATTATCGCACACCACAAAGTTTAGCGCCCTTTCGCCTCATGCGCAATGACCGGAATTTATTCACACATGTTGAGTTCAGAAAAAAACATGTTTAATATAAAATGAAAAAGATATTATTTATAATAAAAATGAAAAAATTGCATTTAAAATCAGTGTTTTTAGATCATTTAAAATAGCTAATTCAGTGAAATATGCAAAATTGTAATATGCATACAAATTTGATTAATAACTGTTCAGTTCTTATTTTGACAGCAATAAAATCAACATCATTCAGCATTGAATTCCAATATATATCGCAATATTGTCTTCAGTATAGAAATATATTGCAATACAGATCATCAGTCCCAAAAAAATTGAGGTCTTACAGCAATTTTACAGAAAATTATTTTACTGTAAAGGCCCACATGGAATAATGAAGAACAAATTAAATTGCAAGCCAGTATACCTTTCATATATTTCCAAGTCCTTCAGTTACTAATATGGACTGCCTATCAGTCATCAGAGGATTCATTGTCTGTTTTTGTAATATTTAAAGAAGGGTACATTGGAGAAGCCTGAGGCCCCTGATTTATTAATAGTGTTGCTCCTGAGAGCATGAGCGGTGTTATTGCAGGCCATGTCACAGTCAGTGCCCTCCAAGACAAGGCGGGGTGCAGAGGAGGAGATTAGGAAGCTTTTCCCTATCACTTCTGGCAGGAGAGACTCCCTCGGGTATTTTGTCAGCACTTTGGCAGAGAGTGGTGGGTTACAGTGTGTCATGCATAGCATAGTAACTTAATTGACTCAGTTAGTGGGGGGTGTTTAGGCAACTTTTGAAATGGAGGTGGGCTGTCTTTTGATTAGATTAGGGACTTTAACATCTCACAAATGTTTGGAAGAACACTGCTATCAGTAGCAGAAACTTAGAAGTCCTGCTATGATTTAATTCAGTAGTCACATGGATTGTAGATCAATTCTTAATTACACATGTATTTGTTTGTTTGTTTGGGGTGAATTGTAACCCCTCAAGCTGTAGCTTTTTTGCTCCTGAGATGTTAGTGCTGCTCGGAATGATATGCAATCCATGTAAGGGTTTGTTTTGCTTGTAAAGGCAACCCTTCCATCCCAGCTATATCTGTGTTAGATTTGTGAATCGGTTCTTTATCTTTACAGAGTACGATTAACATAGAACCTAGAGAATATAGAATATGATCTAGGTTGAAAAAAGCATTGGATTGAAAATGAAATGAAAAGTACGTCTGTTGTAACATGGCCAGTTATACAAACACCCCTACGTTATGCCTAAAAAGGGGTTTGTTAGTATATAATATGGCATAAAAATATACCTAATACAATATCACTGTAATGTGTAGCATCTGACCAGTCATTACCACAGTGTGTAACATTATAAGTGACACACCAGGCTGAGCATGTCGGGTATCCCCATGCATCTTTGCACTCTAATCTAATTAACACCCTCTGTGCAGAATGTAAAATGAATTAAAAGATAAAACTCAATACTTTTTTCCATTTTCCCACAAGTCGTGTGCGCACCTTACTTGTTTTCTGCTTGATAATTACTTTTATGACAGGCATTCTGTAACAATTAGGGACTAACACCCTCCAATATCATTTATCTTCAGAACATCTTATCTAAGGCTTTCTAAAAGTGCATTATTGGTTGTGCGAGTGCATTGGGAAAAATACGCACTGGTTCATTGGAGAATATATTCAGTGTCTCAAAAGTGGAATACCTTACAATAAACACAGTTTCTGGGTCATGTATTCTAAATAAATTGTGTTTTCCTTCTTGTCTTTTCTTTCTTCTGCCATGCCATGGCACAAGTTGCCCATTGTAACCGTTATCCTACAAACTTAACAATTACGTTCTGGTGTAGCTTTCGCTACAATAGGAGTGTGCTGTTTTCCACAAACACCAGCACATAAAAAACAGACCCTGTCAATAAACTGTTTGGAACATAAGATTATTTCTCTCATTCCTCTTCCTGTTAAGGGCATTGCTGCCACCACTTGCTGTAGTGACATCCCCACTGGTTATGCCATTCTCTTGCCTCACTTATCAAAGCTGTCACCCTCCCCGATATATCCACACAAGTTAAAACAAATTAATAATGTCATACTGTACTGAAACCAACAGCAGCTATGATTTAAAAATGTCCCCATTTAATTTGAATGTTGTTGCTTTTTTTGTTCTCTGTATGATTGATTGCTACCATCTTCTTTCAAGTTCAAAATAATTACAAATAAATCTCTGGTGTTACATACAGTATATGCTGTAAACTGTAAAGACATATGTTTAAGAAATGTGATGTTTATATTAATATACAGTACATATGAAACACCACAATTGCAGGATACAAGATAATCCTCTAAAAACCAGTAGCCAATGGTACTAATGTTTATACAAACACAATATATCTACTTCTTTAGGTTTGAAAATTATAAGCATGGTATTGATGTCATCGCTTTATTTATGTTCTTTTTAAAACAAGTTTATGTCAATAAGAACAAACCCATAATTTTAAGTTAATTCTCTAATTCAAGTTGACAGACATTTTACTTTTTCTATGATTACGTGGTTGTGAATTTATGGACACATCATCAATTCATTCGTGATACATTCAACACTGATTAGCAGCCCTGTGTACCTGCTCATGATGAATTTGTGCTTAATTAATTTTTACTTAAAAAAAACAAACAAATTACAGTAATGCGTCACATATCCTACTGCGGTGGGACCAGAGTAAGGGCGGATATGTAAAAATTCAGATGAACGAATCCTGTTTTAACCATTATGCACAGCTGTAACAATTACTATATTAACACATTATTGTTTTGAGCTTCAGCTTTTATTAATGCTTGTGACAGAGTAGACGTCTGCCATGTGGGTGTGTGCATTCGCAACTGAGTGACAGGGAGGAGATCAAGACGGAGGCTGAAGTTAATACGTCCTGCAGGCAAAAGGATTTATTTACATATCAACACACAGCTCACATGACACTACCAGCAATGGCGGTGCACGAAGCACATACAACACAGTTTAAGAAAACTTTGGTAGGCTCTACAATATCTGAACTAATCTGTGTTCAGTAATAAACTAGCATTGCTGAAGAGGTTGATCATGGCTGATAAACGGTTAGGGTGGATACAAGACGTTATTGTACAAGTAAGTAGGTACAACAGAGAACTGAAAATAAAGCATTAATACAACCTACTGGTGCTGCACTGCATACTGTATCCATACTCCATGTGTGTATTTATTTGGCAGTACTAGTTGTCTAGAATCTAGAATCATGAAATATAAATTTGAACCGCTGTACTTTTGTGACAGATGAAAATCAGATTTTTGACAAATCAAAGGGATCAGCAGAGTGTCGAGGAGCATATGTTACTTTTTGTGCTTTTTCGAATGACCCCTGTCGAGTCTGTTAAATCATTAACTTCTCTGTCCCTGAAAGAGTATCCTACCTGCTGGCAATGTGCTTCCCAATCAATTGTTCCAGACAGAGTATCTATGTCTGGGACTCCCTGAGGGCTTTCAGTGTTGCTCTGCTTCAGCATCTAATAGGGACACTACCAGGGGGAACCTTGATTGTCCCTGACTCCAGCACTTGCATTTTGTCTCCCTGTGTATGCATGCCTTACATCTTTGTCAGAAGGGAAATTAATTCAGTCAAATTCCAATCTGGATTTAGACCTGGGCACAGCACAGAGTCTGCTTAACTGAAGGTCTGCAATGACCTTGCTTTAGATTCTGTTTCCTGTTCTATTTATTTTTACTTTTAGATCTTTTCGCGGCCTTTGGCATTGTGGACCATGGTATCCTCTTGGAGCACATGGAGTCCCATGTAGGATTGTCTGGCACAGTCTTTTCATGATTTGAGTCCTATTTTTCTCAGTGGAGCCAATCAGTTACTGTGACTGCTTTCTTCTCCAGTTGTATAGAGCTGTGCGATGGTGTGCCCCAGGGTTCTGTTTTGGGCCCCATGCTCTTTGGTCTCTATATGCTGGTGCTGGGCTATATTTTTCATATTTATAATCTTAATTTTCATTTTATGCAGATGACTCAGATTTATCTTAACCTCGCTCCATTTTGAGGTTTCTCTTCTAATCAGTACTTTCTGTTTTCTACATGTTAACAGCTCCCTAATCCATGTGCATGCATTTCCTTGAATCCCTACTGCATTCAGCTTGAGAATTAATCTTTTATGTGAGACTTTTTCAAAAGCTTTCTGTTAATCTAAATAAACCATGTCATATGCTTTGCAATTATCCATTGTTGATGTTGCATCCCCAAAGAAATCAATCAGGTTTGTTAGACACGATCCCCCTTTCCTAAAACCATGCTGACTGTCTCCCAGGATACTGTTACAATATAGGTAATTTTCCATTTTGGATCTTATTATAGTTTCCATAAGTTTCCATATAATAGAAGCCAGGCTTATTGGTCTGTAATTACCTGGTTTGGTTTTGTCTCCCTTTCTGTGGATCGGTATTACATCTGAAATTCTTGGTATAACCTCTGAGTCAAGAGACTGTTGCATTATCATAGTTAACGGTTATTAGTATGATCTCATCCGGTCCCTTTAACACTTCTGCCTCTGTTATGCTAAAGTTATTTAAAACTGGACAGGAACAGGTCGACATGTAGGGGATGTTGTCCATATCCTCCTTTATAAAAACTCGTGAAAAGTAATCTTAACCCTTTGCGGTCTTATGTCGGACCAGGTCCGACATTACAATTTTCTCTTTCCAGTCCGATGTCAAAAAGGTGTAAAACACAGGTCTCTAGTTGTTTTTCTTTCCAGAAAAAGCTGAGAAAACCTTTCAATGGCCGAGTGTACCAATAGGAGACGAATGAAGCAGAAAATAGAGCGTATCTGATAGCCTCATGCACCACAGAGATAAGATGGACATAAACAAAGGAGATTCTTTCATTCCACATCCAGCGCTCAGAGAATATCACAGACATTTGCAGAGTTATTTGAGATGTTATAGTAATAAAATAATGACTTGGATCGCATTATTGAGCAGTTTGGTGATAAAACGAGTGATCAGGAGAGGATTTATCAGTATACAGATATAAAAATATATAAAAGCATATAAAAGGTATGTGAAAAATACAGCAAACAGGGGTGGGTCTTGGCTGGAGATGCAGTACTGAGTGTCCTTTTTTGATTCAGTGTCTTTTAAACCTGTTTTACTGTGAAAAAAAAAAGTTTTAAACAGCGCATGTAAAATAAACAGTGCATTTGAAAATAAATTGGCCATGATGCGCCTGACAGCGCTGAATAAATGGATCACTAACGGTTAATATATTTGCTATTTTTTTCTCTTCATCTATGATGTTGCCATTTCTATCTCTTAGACATTTTACTTCCTCATTGAATGTTCTTTTGCTGTTATAATATTGGAAAAACTTTTCAGAATTGGTTTTAGCCCCTGTGACAGGATGACAGAGGGCTGAGGCTCAGAGACAATGTAAAGGCAAAAAATAAAGTTCTTTATTAAACAAAAATAATCAAATAAATAGGCCATAAATAAGTGCCAACAGAAAAGAGGTTCAAACAGAAATAAGTGAACTTACAAAGTAAATGGTCAGGTTACAAGTCTTTTTTTAAAAACAAGATACTCTTCTTTCTTCCAAACAAAAAAAACCTCTCCAACACAAAGCAAACTCCCAAACAGAAAACACACCTCCAGCCAGGGCCTCTCCCCTGGCTTTTATCCCCTGTGGCTCACATGTTTTCCTGGCAGGGAGGAATTTAACCCCCTCCCTGCCAGTTCCAAACACATTCATATAGATGGGGCAGTTCCCCATCACAGCCCCCTTGACAATGTTAATTTCTATCTCTCTGTTGGCATTTCTAATTTCCTTTTTGACTTGTGTTTGCAGTTCCAAGTATTCTTTCTGTGTACTTTGTTCTTTGTCCCTTTTAAAGGTTAAAGTGCCTTTTTTTCTCTGAATATTATTTGTAGTTGATCTATTAAACCATTTTGGCCATTTTGTTTTAGATTTCAGATTTGTCTACTTTCCATTGGACATGCAACGGCGTTGTTTGAGAAGTAATCACATTTTGTGCGGGACTTTGTCAAAAGCTCTCTGGAAATCTAAATAAACCATGTCATATGTTTGCAATTTCCATTATCGATGTTGCATCCTCAAACATTTTTCAAAAATCTCTGTGGATGTTTTCTCTATTTTACTCTAATCTACTTCTGTTAGTCTCTGTTTCATTCCTTCATACCCCTGTGTTTTGCCTTTTCTAAAATTGTAAACCTTAGCTTTAGTCATTACTTTTTGGGTTTTAAAAAACACTTATTTGAAGACTAAATCAAGGCATGTCCTCCTACACTGAATCCTTATTGCGTTAGTGAACTTTCTTTTTGGTCTTTTTTAATGCTCTGTAAAGTGCCACCTTAGGAAGTACTACGTTTTTGAGCCATCTGTTTTCTCTTTTTTACTCTAATCTATTTCCACCATTTCTATTTCATATGTCGTGCTCCCCATTGGGTTTTCCCATTTTATATGGGGGAAGTTGGAATCCCCCATTAGTATGGCTTCTCCTTTGCTACACGCATTTCTAATGTCATTGTATAACAGGTTATTTTGCTCACCATCTGAATCTGGCGGTCTATAGCATGCTCCTATTATTATGCCCTTTGAATTTTTGTCCGTTATTCTGACCCATATTGATTCGGCTTTATTTTCTACCCCTCCACCTCTTCTGTCCTCCCTATCTTTCCTATACAGTGTATACCCTCAAGTGTATATTATATTCGTCCCCGTCAATAAAATTATAAGATTTGTATATTTATCATCCTTTCCACCATCAATTTGGGTTTCACAGGTTCATCCGTCGTGCTCCCCACCGGCATTTTCACCATTTCTATGGGATCCTTCCCGTGTGCACCACGTCTTCAACAATTGGTTTTGATTTATTATTTCCAGCAGTCCATATGGTCCTTTGCAAGGTGCCAACAGTATCCCAGAAAATACCACAGTTTTGGTTTTCTCTTTAAATTTCCTTCCTAGCTCTCTGAATTGTTTTGCAGGGATTTTGGTCTGCTGTTCTTGGTTACAACAAACCATGCACATGCTTATGATGCCCAGCAGAGACAGCAAGGATATCGGAAACAGGTGCAAGTCACGCCCCGTGTAACTGCTCGCGTGTCTGAGGGCCTGTGTGCCGTGCTGGGGGGGTGTACCTTTTGTCTTATATTCCGACCCATGAATTCACTTTCAGACAACCAAGTTTCTGTAACACCTATCACATCATAGTTACTTGTTAGTGCAGTAGCTTCAAGTTCTAAAATTTTGTTTCTGATACTTCTAGCATTTATATAAATACATTTAATGGTTGTCTTACCTGAGTTGTTGTCATTGTTTTGATGCGGTCTCTGTTTTTTTGTTGATTTCTCCCCCCTTCCTTTCTAGTTTAAATGCTTCTGAACCTGCTCGAGGATCTTTTCTCCAAGTAGACTGGTTCGCTTTTTATTTAAGTGCAGTCCCTCCCGTCTATACAGATAGTCCTTGTTGTAGAATGTGGTCCAATGATCAAGATAGGTGAAGCCTTCCTTGTGTGCACCACAATTTCAGCCATGCATTTAGATTATTTATTTCTAGCTGTCCATATGGTCTTTTGCAGGGTGCTGGTAGTATACCAGAAAATACCACACTTTTGGTCTTTTTTTTTTAATTTCCTTCCTAGCTGTCTCAACTTGTTTTGCAGGGATCTTGATCTGTCTCTTCCAATGCTGTTTGTATCGATGTGGACGACTGCTATTGGGTCATCTCCTGTTTGTTCTAGAGCCTGTCCACGTTCTCAGTGATGTGCATGACAAAGGCTCCCGGAAGGCAGCACACTGATGTTATAAGGGGGTCCAGACTGCGCACTAAACTTGTTTCTACTTTTGGGACGAAACATCATGAGGTAAAAAGTTTTTATAGACACCTACAAAAGAATAAAATGATATTCGTATGGAGTCCCCGACAATCACGACCTCCCTTTTTTTTTTGCTGCCTGGCCAGCACCATTTATGGGGTCCTGGATGTCATTCCTTTCATTCTCTTGATACTGGTTTTGATCATCTAAATTTTGAAGTTGTTTGACGTTTTGATTTCTGGGGGTTGTGTTTGACTACGTTTTTTTTTCCCCTGTCTCTGACTATCTGAACCCAGCTGTTTCAACCTTCTTCTATCTCAAGTGCTATTTCGTGTTTGCGAAAAACACAGGGCTGTAGTTATAATCTTTCATAACTGCAACTGTTGCACTGCAAATCAGACATATTGGCTTGCTGTCAATTATTCAGTGAAAAAATTATGACCTGATGATTTTCATTAGATGAGAGTAGATATTGAACTTCATGCTGATTTGAACTCGGCTCTCGCCAAGATAAGCACCAACTAAGACGTAGCTTTGCAGTAAACTAATGTGATCCATCTGCATCTCCATCCATTTGCATTGTTAACCTTTTGATGATGCAGATATCCTAATGTCTGATGTTGATTGCTGAAGGGTAATGCTGGCTCCAGGGGTCAGCTCATTTTTCCTCCCCAGTACATTAGCACACACAACGGCTGCGATGCTGGCTCCGGGGATCAACCCAGTGCGGTCTCCCCAGTGCCGAGCAGTGCAGTGACAACCGTCTGGATTTAGCTAAGTAGGGTACATCTCTGGTGTCTTGAAGTGGGCACCTTTCATCCTTGGTGTTTAGTTGACTAGCCCGCGACACCTCAAGAAGGCTCAACAGTGATTCTGGAGTCCCAGCATCACCCTCCTCCATCCCCCACTCAGCTCAGCCCAGCTTACTTACCTGTACATCAGCATTGCTTTCTTTTTATTGTGCTTGAGATCCCCATCCAGAATCTTTCCATCTCAACCACAGCCAGTTGCTGCTCCTTTCTGCTGCTTCAGATAAGTCAAACGGGGGGCTTTTTTTAAAAACACAGGGCTGTAGTTATAATCTTTCATAACTGCAACTGTTGCACTGCAAATCAGACATATTGCCTTGCAGTCAAAATTATTCAGTGAAAAAATAATCTTCACTGTGTGACACAACTCTTGGCCACTGAACCCGACGTCTCTGAGAAACCAGGTTGTAGAGTGTGCCACAAATCCTTGACAACCCACCTCCACTGGATAAACTCGGACTCTCCATCCTCGCTCTTCCACTTCAGCAGCTAGTTGAGCATACCAAAATTTCTTCCTCTCATATGCCTCATCCACAGCATCTTCCCATGGCACTGTTAACTCTACCAGATGAACGAGGCGTGCTGATCCAGACCACAAAACAATGTCTGGTTGAAGGTTAGTGGTGGCAATCTCAGGTGGAAAAATAAGTCATTGACCAACATCTGCCAGATTCTTCCAGTCTCTAGCAGCTTCCAGTTGTCCTGGGCGAGGCTTGGTTTTAACACCTTTTCTTGGTGGTTGCTCTCCTGGACAGAGAAATATTGTCTTTTGTGTGTAATGCTTTGATAGAACTGGTGGCAACTTATTGGTCAGGTTACACTTGTCTTCCAATGCTAAGGCCAAACATCGCAGCAACTGGTCATGGCGCCAAGTAAACCGTCCTTGGATAAGACCCACATTACATCCTGTCAAAATGTGCATTAATGTTGCAGGTTATGAACACAAAGGACATGAGGGATCCTCACCCACCCAGAGGTTTAGGTTCTGTGGTGATGGGAGAACATCATGTGCTGATCTGATGAGGAAACTGATCCTGCTTTGTTCCATTGTCCATAGGTCTTGCCAGCCAATCTTGCATTGTTCCACACTCTCCCATCTCATCCATTCTCCCTGCTTGGCCTGGCAAATGGCCTTTACACACCTGATCCTCTCCTCCTGCTTTTTCACCTCATTGACTACCAGCTTCCTCCGTTGAGCCAGGGTTGCCTTATGCCATGTAGGAGGAGCTGAACTGAGACCAAAACTTCCTTTTCCATGCTGAACTTGCCCCATAATATCTCCGATTCGAAGGGCAGCCTTAGGATCTTCCACAGCCTTCGTTGCTGTCCATTATCTACCAGTTTTCAGCACAGGTGCTGCCTCCTTTACGCATTTGTCGCGTGAATCTACTAATGTCATTTCCAGTCGGACTTTGGCGCACTTAAACTCCTCAGTTAGAGCAGAGATTGGTAGCTGCAGTATTCCTTTACCATAAAGTCCCACTCTGCAGAGGCAGCATGGAACTCCCAACCATTTCCTGACGTATGAACTGATTAAAGCTTCCAGCTTCTCAACTGTTGTCAAGGAAACCTCATACACAGTCAGTGGCCACAGCAGTCTTGGCAGTAGACCAAACTGAAAGCACCTTTCAGTTTACCGGGTAAAGTGCTGAAGTCTATGCTCTTCAATCCTTCCACTGCTTGTTGTCTAACTTCTCCCACATGAACTGTGTCCTTTAGATCCCCGTCGTACCATCTCCCTAGACTTTTCACTGGCTTCTCGGACACTGTTGGTTTTGCCTCATCATTAATGTAGAACCTTTTATCTACTACTTTGAAATGAAAGAACTCGAAACTTACACAATACTAATATAGAAACTTGATATTAAAGCATATTAAAGCAACTTAATTAGTAAGCACATTAAAACGCGTCTCCGCGTATAGAAACACTTCGCCTAAGGGAACATACTTGTAGTGAAACTAATTTTTCCTATTGTAAATGCTCCGGCTAAAGGAACACCTTCTTTGCACGATAGCGATCCGTTTACAGCATATACAGTACTGTTTCGTAAAAATGTGACTTGTCGTCGTGAGGGTGTCTTGAGGGACACTAATTGTTTTATTAAATCTTTCCAGAACCGCCATCATATCATTGTATTGTTTTCTATTCTGATTTCTATGAGTGCACCTCATCGCTACAAAATGGTATGTAAACAAACAGCAAAATGCACCGCTGTTTCTTTTGCTACACAGTTGGAAATTCTTCGAGCTCATGTAAAAAGTGTGAATCAGACACAAGTTGTTAAGCCATTTGGTGTTTCCTGATTAGTGAGTTTCTTCACCATTCTGTTGAATAATGTGCATATCTTGTATATTGCTGCTGCATTTTGCAACGTGTGTAGGGGTGCTGTGTTAATTTAGTTTGACAGTTTGTTTATTAAGGTTAAGTTAACTCCAATTAGTGCCCATTATTTTTGCCTCTGCCAAAACACACCCGTCAGCTAATTTCATAGTACATAGTGATTTAAGCTTTTTGACCATGTTGTTTTACTTTAGGTTTATTAACATACACTTGTCTATTGTTTTGCTTTTACTTAAACAGTTCATTTCATATGTTGATGCACATGCGTCATGACAAGTATTACATTGGTCACTTTGCTTGTTTCCCGAGTGGTGTTCTCTTAACCAGAGATTACTTTATTAACTGTTTATTTTAAACTGTGTCATTCAGCTAACTGCAACCTAATTAACAACCTGCAATGTACAACGAAAAAACAACAACAAAGTAACAGCTGTAGCAGGGTTAAAAACTAACAATTTTGTGGTGCTAGTCCAAAGGACCTTTTGAAACGTGCTAGTCCTGATGTAAACTTACTAATCCTTATGCGGTGGAAAAAAAAAAAAAATCTCAGCTGTGTCACCTTGCTGACCATGAAGCTCACAAATAAAATGTTTATTTTATTGTTCATTACAGGTGCTGCTATTTAAAAAAAATGCTGGCTTGTTCGTGGAGTTGGGTGTTACAGCCTGTGAGTGATTTAAATAACTATGAATTAGTACCTACAGTAATGAATGTAGGGCCGGCAAACACAGTGTGGGCAACTTTGGCTCCTATGGGATTGCGCATCATGAATGCAGCCATTTTGAATTAAGATTTTAAGATTATCAGAGTTATCATGAATCAAAATATATAATTATATATTCATATACAATTATATCAATTACAAGTGCGTATCAAAATAATTACGTATGTTTGAGTTGATTTTGTTTTACTAAGGTCTTAAATCGCAACACAATGAAACGTGCCATATGAAAAAATATCATAATTTCTTAAACTATAAACCCAACCCCACAAAATAAGATTTTTTTTTAAATTTGAGTCTTAAATTCAAACTGCACAGAAACAAACTACACAGAATCCCCTTTGTCTGGAAGAAATCCCCCAATCAGAACATTAAAAAAACCTCAATTATAATATTTGGGGCGCTTTTTTAACACCATAACCACCTACAAACAACACAGAAATTATGCGTGGTAGGTCTAGGTATCATGTAAACATACTTTTTTGAATTATTAACCAACCTTTTGTGGCCTTGGAGATAGAGGGGTAAGAATATGTGATGCGCTTTCAGATTTACAACCCACTCGGCGCCATTAGCCGCTGTGTCACGTCTGCGGTACCGGGGGATAAGCTCTTTATTTTGGACTGGCCACAAAAGGAACAATACAGTACACACTCAGAACTTTTTAAAATATACACAGTACCCTTTGACTTCTTTGTCCCCTTTGTCTGGAAGAAGTTCCCCAATCAGAACATTAAAAACAACTCAATTTAAAACTTTGGAGCGGTTTTTCGAAACTGTAACATAAGAACATAAGAACATAAGAAAGTTTACAAATGAGAGGAGGCCATTCGGCCCATCTTGCTCATTTGGTTGTTAGTAGCTTATTGATCCCAGAATCTCATCAAGCAGCTTCTTGAAGGATCCTAGGGTGTCAGTTTCAACAACATTACTGGGGAGTTGATTCCAGACCCTCACGATTATCCCTGTAAAAAAGTGGCTCCTATTTTCTGTTCTGAATGCCCCTCTGTCTAATCTCCATTTGTGACCCCTGGTCCTTGTTTCTTTTTTCAGGCTGAAAAAGTCCCTTGGGTCGACACTGTCAATACCTTTTAGAATTTTGAATGCTTGAATTAGGTTGCCGCATAGTCGTCTTTGTTCAAGACTGAACAGATTCAATTCTTTTAGCCTGTCTGCATATGACATGCCTTTTAAACCTGGAATAATTCTGGTCGCTCTTCTTTGCACTCTTTCTAGAAATATCTTTTTTATAGCGAGGTGACCAAAACTGAATACAATATTCAAGATGAGGTCTTACTAGTGCATTGTACAGTATTAACATTACTTCCCTTGATTTAAATTCAACACTTTTCACAATGTATCCGAGTATCTTGTTAGCCTTTTTTTATAGTTTCCCCACATTGTCTAGATGAAGACATTTCTGAGTAACCTTTAAACATTAAAAAAAAAAAAAAAAAACATGATTTGATAGGGCTTTGTCTCAAAAACATAAACATCTTTGAACGATTAACCTAAATACACATAAAAGATAATGTCAAATGAGTATTTTAAGGCAAATGGAGAGGTATGTGGTGGTAAGTTTTAGATAACACAACCAATTATGTTAAATGTTTCATAGAATTTAAACAAGGGACAGTAAAATAATATTTCAATGAATTAAAGATTTTTTTTTAAGAAAAATAAAATAAAACACATAGCAGCCATTTTCACAGATCCTGATTATCCTTAACCTTGACTATTGAATGTTATTTTATGTAAAGTATTTTAAGATTATTTAAACACGGTCAATGAAAATGGCCCATGGCTTGTTTATTATTTTTTTCAGCGACTTCTTGTATGAAGCCAAAATGTGAATTACCAAGACACTTTTTTTATGTGTCTGTCATGGGAGCAAGCGAGACTTCCAGGGTTCCGTTACTGGATTCCCCAATGGGATGGGTGCTATTGATTGTACTCACATAGCTTTGTCACCCTGATCCATGGAGCCTGCTCTGCAGGGTGACAATGCTGACAAGGAAGGGAATTGAGGCTACATCTCATCAATCAACATTTCTTGAGTAAGCAGAAGAAGAAATGCCATTGCACAACATGACTTTTATTATATATGCATTAAAGGAGAAAGGGAAAGGGCTTTTTTCTTCTTTTTTTCTTACATCAGACAAGGAATACATGTTAAAATTGCCTGTCCCCTGCTGAGTGCTGTGTCTGCTGATCACTCATTTTCGGTCAGTGTAAGCCACCGCTACTGAATGTTGCTCAATGAGAGTGGATTCCCTTAATTCATCATATTGGTTAGTGGAGCATTTACTTAAGCCACTATAAGTAAGATTTGTGATGTAATAAGTGGTTCACTAGGTACCAATTCAACATGGCTCATACTAAACATTATCAGTGTAGTCCATTCTTCAGAGGAAGGAAATAGAGTTTTAACACTAGAAGTGCCAAGCCAGTCAATTTGACTGTTTTGGGTTTTATAATTAAAATTACTCTTTGTTCCGGAATGTAATGCACATGCTTGTTCGTGACTTTTCTTAAATATATGTATTAGATATACTGATGCCGTTTCAGCCACATATTCGCAAGAAATTGATAGTTATAAGAACGTTTAACTAGAAGTGTCAAAAACGGTCATATTAACCAGTTATTTCAGTACATATTTATTTATCAAATATAGTCTATAATCTTTTTCAATACAATCACCTGTCCTTTTCAATACAATCAGTCCCGTGATCAAGTGGTGTCTACCTGTCTACATTCTTTGAGTGGCCATCAGTGACACTGGGAATGACAGCGACCATTTGTGTGTTCTAGAAATGAGCCACTCTGAAAGCAACAGTGAGGACAGCACTACAGAATTGCCAGCAGCTCTACCTGTAACAGGACCAACCAGGTGCAGAGGCAGAGGTCGTGTAAGAGGCTCCAGAAAAGGTAAATCACCTCCAGTGCCAGCTGGGCAAGTTCAGTCTGCTGCAGCCCCTGCTGCTGTGCCAGCTTCAGCATCACCATCACCAGGGACAACATCTCCTGCAGCATCAACAGCAAGCAGTGGATTGCAAGAGATCGGAAAAGACGGTCCTGTCTGGAACGTATAAATCCGGGGGGGAGACCTAAAACACCAGGTCCAACACTGCACGCCAGACGCAACATTGACACTGTACTGAGTGCTTTTTTGTTGCTGATCAACATGCAAATGTTACAATGTATAGTAGTGCAGGCACAGAGCATACAAAATAATGATTTGTGGACATTATAGGTGGAGGAATTGCAAGCATTTATGGCAATGTTGTATGTTCGTGGCCCATACAGGGAAAAAGTGCTGGAGAGCTTGTGGTCCAAGCAGAGGAATTTTTCTTTTTTCCCGACAGTGGCACGCAGTTAGTTCAGAGAAATAATGCAATATTTTTATGTTTTATTTAAGTTGTTCTTGTTTTGTACTGCTCCTTTTGAAAAAAAAAAAAAAAAGTTTTGTTTTCCATTTAAATATGGTGTTTCTGCTATGCAAATATTTGATTTTATGTTCATAAATAAAATGTTTGAGTTTTATATGATCGTTTGTCTTTCATTATCATATTACAGGTGTTTAAAAAGCTAGCGGTTAAAATGACCGGTTTGGCACTTCTAGATAGTTCGAAATTCCTGTGCTTCTGGTGTCATCATCAAACCACTCCCTTTCACCACCAAACCATAAAGATGCAAATAAAACTATAAACTAGTATAATTGAGCTACTTCCTTCCAGACATCATCATATGCATGTCATTTACTTCTTGATTTTTTTTTTTTTTAATTACAAGAAAAACTTTAATAAGTGGTTGATAAAAAGGAAGTAACAAATACATTTTTCAAATCCGAAACTTTTTGTGGCTTCACAGGCAATGGCATTACCATTATAAAATATTTAAAAAAAAATATATCTTGAACAGGGGAAATCTTTAAAGGTTGCAAATATTTAGATAATAAATTCCACTGACCAATATTGCCAGCTTAGCTGGGTTCTGTGCATAATAACATTTTCAGGGGCTGAATGGTTGCCTTTGATCAGGACAGCCTGACAACAATGCAGCCTTTCAGTCACACAGAATCCCAATTAAGCTGCTGAAAACCTTTCCACAGTTTATTTTTCTAGGCTGTCTTCCACAGCTGCTCATAAAGCCTTGGCTGTGGAAGGAGCTGATCGGTGGAGCCTGAATCAAACCTCAGTTTACCCACCTCTGCTGACCTGTGCTGTGGTTATAACATTTCCATAAGCCTTGAGTCTCTCATTCCCAGTCATGTTGATCGATAAATGACTCAGTTGATGAATAATTAAAAATCCAGTTTGGATAATGTATACAGAAAGGAGTAAAACAGAAAGAGGCAACTTAACCCTGTTCTTTTACTCCAAGGTTGTGCCTATAAACTCATGGCTTCCAGTTAACAGGTAGCATGGGAGTTGCAGGAGCTGCAGTTAACTGATTACTCAGGCTTTATAGATTGGCATGACAAGATCATTCAACACTTTCTGAGCAACATGGATGGATCATTGTTTTTATTTTCTTCGCTCTATGCCTCTATGCTTAGCAATTCCTCCCAAACTGATAGTCCAAACATAGGGAAACTAACAACCGCTTCCAATTTCACTTTCAAGCTTAAATGATTGACTCCTCATACTTCGTGGCACGATACATGTTCCACACATTCTACTTGTTTTGTAATATAGTCCTGGAAATTCCTTGATACCCCCAAAAGACATTAGTGGGCAGATCTGAGAGGGCTAATTAATAGTGGAGATTTACATTTCACCAAGCCCACTGTTTTGAATATAAATGTTAATTATGTCAGCATGGTGTTTTTAAGAAACATATTCTTGTCCTTAAATCCATATGGAAATTTTCATTCTCTGTATGGGCCTTTCTGACTAATATTGTGGCACACCATTTAATTCTCAGTAGAATTTATGTTTTGTTTCCAAATAAGAATCTATCCCTGAAGGAGTTTCTTTAAATAATACATTATCTTTTATGTAAATGTTGTATATGTTCTGTTTATTAATATGTTTAGATTTACCAACATTTAAACTTCTGATGTTTGGAAACATACATGCATACATTCACACATCTCTCTTAATAATAATATAATAATATATTGTGACTTACTCAGGGTCATACAATGAGTCAGTCAATCAAATACTATCAAATATTTTTCTAAAGTTGATGAAATTTGCATAGTGGTGTATTCCATTCTAGGCATTATTCTATGATATTTCTTAAGACATAAATTTGGTCAATACATCCCTTGTCTTTATGGAATCCAGCTTGCTGTTGACGAAGCTCTGAATCACTTTCTTTGTCGATTCGGTTTAGAAGGATTCTGCAGAAAACTGCTGAGAACAGACAGGAGTGTAATATCTCTCCAATTGTAACATTTTCCCAGGTCACCCTTCTTTGTTAGTTTAAGAATAAGACCTTGCCCAGTCTTTAGGAAGGCTGCCTTTTTCCCAGATGTTGGTGGAAAGATCTGTCAGTATAGCCGTGTCAGTATCAGTTTTAAGCAGTTCTGCATGAGTCATGTTGACAGCTGAGGCTTTGCAGCACTTCATGACTTTGATTGATTACATAATTTCTTCACCTGTTGGTGGTCACATGTTTATATCAAACAATTCCTGAGATGAAGTTGGAAAGGCAAGATTCTCAGGTTCTGGTTGATTAAGTATATTCTGGAAGTGTTTCACCCATCTATCTGATTGCTCCTGTTCTGTAGTGATGAGTTTTCCATTTTTGTCTTTGACAGGTACAGCATGTCTTGGCTTATGTCAACATAGTTTGCGAGTAATCTTGCAGACAATGCTGAGTTCACCACATTGGACTGCTTCTTCAGCTTGCTTTGCTTTTCATCTTCAAAATCTCTTATCTTTTCTGGCACTTCTTTTAACTTTCTCTCTGTAGGCTTTATTTAGCAGATTTTCGAGTCTTGCAGACTTTACATGTAGAAGTTTTTCTTTCAGCTTCTTCCTATCTTTTTTCATGTACTTATTGATAACCAGCCCTTGTCTTCATGGTTCTTGTAACCAAGCACCTTTCTGTGTATGCTGTAGTGATTCTGCCTCATAGCTGTTTAGTACTGTCTGTTTTCAGCTTCATTCTCTAATATGCTTAAACGGTTTCTAAGCTCAATGGTAAACTTTGTCTTAATTGTTGTCTGCTGTTTTTGTACTGTCGTCCTGTTTGAGCTTAAGCTGCAGCTAGAAGGAAGGGATCACTGTTTATATCTGCCTCATGGTACAATCACACCTTACAGACTTGTTCTCCACTTCTTGTCCATTAGGTGGGTTCCGAGTTAGTTTATGAATATCCTTATGTGGGAAAATAGTGCCTCCAAAGGTTGTTCACAGCACAAAGATCAAGGAGGCGCTCTCCATTTTTGTTCATGATGCCATGGCCACATTGTCCATAGCTGTTAGGTTGCAGTATTTGGAGCTGAAACGTGCTCTGATAAGTCTTTCACCTATTGGTTCCCACTATTGGTTTCCGCTCTTACAATGTTTCTACTTTGCCTCTGATAGTCATGAGTGCAATGCTTTGCATGTGCATATCATTACTTTTTCCAGAATAGAATATGGTTACACCTTCAGAGGTCACTATACATAGCTTCAACTCTGCAATGGTAAGAAATTGAAAAAATATTACCAAAGATAGGTGTACACCTTTCAAGATGAATGTATGATATGGATGCAGTATGATCGTATAAGGTTTGTACAGCTTTCTTGGTATTAGTTACCACTGATTAACTACTGTTTCTGCAGTCTCCTCCACCACTTCCCTAACCCTCGATAACTGTCACTACTTAAATGGATCAGTGTGGCAGAGCAAAGCTCTGCCCTTTAAATTGGCAGGGATGGGGTTAACTTCCCCTGCCTGCCTGGGTTTATTATGTTCAGGTGGCTGGGGTTGATTAGTTGATTAGGTTGATTAACGATCAATCAGCGCCCAGCCACCTGATATAAAAGGAGGCCTCTGCTTCTCATTTGGGGAGAAGGGAGCTGAGGAAGCAGGTTGGTGTTTGTTTTGTGGTTTTTGAATTTTCTAAATCCAGTGAAGGCATTGCCCAGCCTGGAAACTTTATTTTTGTGAGTTTTGTTTTTGCTTTATTTATGTTTGAGTATCTGTTATTTTGCCCTTGTGCACTTTATTTTTGTTTATTTATAATAAAATTGTTATTTTTTTGAACTGCAGACTGTCTCTGGGCCTCTATCCACTCGCCAGCCTGCCACATTTGGTGTCAGAAGTGGGATAGCGCCACCTAGAGGCTCAGAGCAGTATTTATTTATTTATTTATTTTTTTTGAAAAAAAATGGGAAAGAAGAGCAGACAGTGGAAAAGGCAGGACAAGCAGCAGCTGAAGAAATGTAAGCTGCTGCAGCCACCGCTGGAGGACCCGGCCAGCCTCTTCCCTTGGTGTTCCTGGTGCGGGAAGGAGGACCATCGTTGGCGGTCCTGCCCAGATGTGCCACCGGCAAACTGGTGTGGCCGGTGTGAGGAGGACGGCCACAACTGGGCAGGATGCCCGTACAACCAGGCCCAGGAAGAGGTGCAGTATTCACCCCGGGCATCAGGGGCCACCCCACTACCTCCAGCACCACCACCTTCACCACCGTCCCAGGAGATCTGGGACTGGTTGATGCACCCTGAGGCAGACCTCGTCCACGATCTCCCCATAGTTATCAACACGCTGTGGCGTCGAGATGGGGAGAGGTGGGAACAGTGGGAGGAACAACACCACCCAATGTCCTTCCCAGAGGTTGCTCTCATGGTGGTTAATTACCTGGCGGTAGACATGGGAGATGCCCCGGTCACTCCAATAAAGAGGGGTGAGCCGTCGCTCCCAGAGCCAGAGAGGGGTGAGGAGCTGCCGTCGCTCCCAGAGCCAGAGAGGGGTGAGGAGCTGCCATCGCTCCCAGAGCCAGAGAGGGGTGAGGAGCTGCCGTCGTCCCCAGAGCCAGAGAGGGGTGAGGAGCTGCCGTCGTCCCAGAGCCAGAGAGGGGTGAGGAGCTGCCGTCGTCCCCAGAGCCAGAGAGGGAGGAGGATCTGCCGTCGCTCCCAGAGCCAGAGAGGGGTGAGGAGCTGCCGTCGTCCCCAGAGCCAGAGAGGGGTGAGGAGCTGCCGTCGTCCCCAGAGCCAGAGAGGGGTGAGGAGCTGCCGTCGTCCCCAGAGCCAGAGAGGGGTGAGGAGCTGCCGTCGTCCCCAGAGCCAGAGAGGGAGGAGGATCTGCCGTCGTCCCCAGAGCCAGAGAGGGGTGAGGAGCTGCCGTCGCTCCCAGAGCCAGAGAGGGAGGAGGATCTGCTGTCGCTCCCAGAGCCAGAGAGGGAGGAGGATCTGCCGTCGCTCCCAGAGCCAGAGAGGGAGGAGGATCTGCCGTCGCTCCCAGAGCCAGAGAGGGAGGAGGATCTGCCGTCGCTCCCAGAGCCAGAGAGGGGTGAGGAGCTGCCGTCGCTCCCAGAGCCAGAGAGGGGGTGAGGAGCTGCCGTCGCTCCCAGAGCCAGAGAGGGAGGAGGATCTGCCGTCGCTCCCAGAGCCAGAGAGGGAGGAGGATCTGCCGTCGCTCCCAGAGCCAGAGAGGGAGGAGGATCTGCCGTCGCTCCCAGAGCCAGAGAGGGAGGAGGATCTGCCGTCCTCCCGCCAGAGACTCCCCGTCGCTCCCAGAGAGAGGAGTGAGGAGCCGCCGTCGCTCCCAGAGCCAGAGAGGGGTGAGGAGCCTCCGTCGCTCCCAGAGCCAGAGAGGGAGGAGGATCTGCCGTCGCTCCCAGAGCCAGAGAGGGAGGAGGAGCCTCCGTCGCTCCCAGAGCCAGAGAGGAGTGAGGAGCTGCCGTCGCTCCCAGAGCCAGAGAGGGGTGAGGAGCCTCCGTCGCTCCCAGAGCCAGAGAGGGAGGAGGATCTGCCGTCGTCCCCAGAGCCAGAGAGGGGTGAGGAGCCGCCGCCGCTCCCAGAGCCAGAGAGGGAGGAGCCGCCGCCGCCGCTCTCAGAGCCCGAGAGGGAGGAGGCCGCCGCCACCAGAGGGAGCCGGGCCGCCGTCGCCGCCTCCGCCACCAGAGGGAGCCGGGCCGCCGCCGTCGCCGCCTCCGCCACCAGAGGGAGCCGGGCCGCCGTCGCCGCCTCCGCCACCAGAGGGAGCCGGGCCGCCGCCGTCGCCGCCTCCGCCACCAGAGGGAGCCGGGCCGCCGTCGCCATGCTACCTTGGACATTCGGGGCCCCCTCAACCAAAGAAGGCTTGGGGGCTCCGACATCAACCCCGCCCACCACCACCCACCATAACAGCCCACCCAAGGGACATAATTGGACTCTTGGGGGGAGGAGGGTGGGGGGAAGGGGGGAGTTGGCCGATTGCGGCCGGTGTACGTTGTACATGGGGGGAGGTGTGTGGCAGAGCAAAGCTCTGCCCTTTAAATTGGCAGGGATGGGGTTAACTTCCCCTGCCTGCCTGGGTTTATTATGTTCAGGTGGCTGGGGTTGATTAGTTGATTAGGTTGATTAACGATCAATCAGCGCCCAGCCACCTGATATAAAAGGAGGCCTCTGCTTCTCATTTGGGGAGAAGGGAGCTGAGGAAGCAGGTTGGTGTTTGTTTTGTGGTTTTTGAATTTTCTAAATCCAGTGAAGGCATTGCCCAGCCTGGAAACTTTATTTTTGTGAGTTTTGTTTTTGCTTTATTTATGTTTGAGTATCTGTTATTTTGCCCTTGTGCACTTTATTTTTGTTTATTTATAATAAAATTGTTATTTTTTTGAACTGCAGACTGTCTCTGGGCCTCTATCCACTCGCCAGCCTGCCACAATCAGTTATCTGGATGCTGCCAGTTGACCTTTCATTTGTGATTGATTACATACAAAGTGCACTGGAGTGTGATCTGCAGTAAAAGACTCTGCCTATTCTTGGTTGAGTGCTTTGGCTTTTTAATGGATGGTTTGGTGCAGAAGGCCCAAATAGCTTTCTAGGATACCCTGCATACAAATTAAGCATGCCCTGGCCCCATCTCCTCCCTCTCTCTCTATCTCTCTCTCTTGTTCATTACATTTCTCCCTTTTTTTCTCCCCCCTTTCTTTTCTGATGACCTATAGGCTCACACAATCCTGATGCGGCAGTTGCCTTAGTGGGGGTGTACATGTTGAATGTCTCCCATAAGAGAAATTGATAGAGGGAAGGCAGTGTTTGCATCAAAGTTGTCAAAAATAACTATTTATTTCTACAGTGGCTGATCTCACCCACCAGTAAAAGGTGAGTACACTGTAAATGAGATGTAGCTTTTCTCCTGAAATGTATTTGTGTATCCTTGTGCATCTCATCACTAATTTTTGAGACACAACAGGAGGTTTTACAGACAGTTAGCCTGGACTTTATACACTTCATTCCGTGATTTCAGCTGTAGTTACTGTACACAAGAGTACTCATCTTGAGTCTCAAACAGTCTTTAGTCATTGTGTAAGGCTTAAAGAGAAAAAAGGAGTGACATATTTAAGAAACTTGAACTTTGTCTATATTAAGCCACTGTGATCTATGAAAAAAAACTGAACCAGGTAACTACAGACCAGTAAGCCTGACTTCTATTATATGGAAACTTATGGAGACATAAGATCCAAAATGGAAAATTACCTATATTGTAACAGGGTCCTGGGAGACAGTCAACATGGTTTTAGGAAAGGGGGATCGTGTCTAACAAACCTGATTGATTTCTTTGAGGATGCAACATTGATAATGGATAATTGCAAAGCATATGACATGGTTTATTTAGATTTCCAGAAAGCTTTTGACAAAGTCCAGCATAAAAGATTAATTCTCAAACTGAACGCAGTAGGGATTCAAGGAAACACATGTATATGGATTAGGGAGTGGTTAACATGTAGAAAACAGAAAGTACTGATTAGAGGAGAAACCACAGGGATCAGTATTAGGTCCTCTGCTATTCATAATCTACATTAATGATTTAGATTCTGGTATAGTAAGCAAACTTGTTACTGCATGAAGGAAATAAAAATGTACATTATAAATATCATATGGGAGATACTGAATTGGGAGTTTTTGTTGACTCAGAAATGTCTTCATCTAGACAATGTGGGGAAGCTATAAAAAAGGCCAACAAGGTGCTCGGATACATTGTGAAAAGTGTTGAATTTAAATCTAGGGAAGTGATGTTAAAACTATACAATGCATTAGTAAGACCCCATCTTGAATATTGTGTTCAGGTCTGGTCACCTCGCTATAAAAAGACATTGCTGCTCTAGAAAGAGTGCAAAGAAAAGCGACCAGAATTATTCCAGGTTTAAAAGGCATGTCATATGCAGACAGGCTAAAAGAATTGAATCTGTTTGGTCTTGAAAAAAGAAGACTACACAGTAACTTAATTTAAGCATTCAACATTCTAAAAGGTATTGACAATGTCGACCCAAGGGACTTTTTCGACCTGAAAAAAGAAACAAGGACCAGGTGTCACAAATGGAGATTAGACAAAGGGGCATTCAGAACAGAAAATAGGAGGCACTTTTTTACACAGAGAATCGTGAGGGTCTGGAATCAACTCCCTAGTAATGTTGTTGAAGCTGACACCCTGGGATAGTTCAAGAAGCTGTTGATGAGATTTTAAGATCAATAAGCTACTAACAACCAAACGAGCAAATGGGCCGAATGGCCTCCTCTCGTTTGTAAACTTTCTTATGTTCTTATTTTCTTATGACTGAATTTTGATAATTTTGCAATAGCTTTTTATACATTTGAATTGAAAGAATCACCGGCTTTAATGCTAGACTAAAAGGTTAACGAAGATAGAATAACTAAAACAGAGGTCAGAGAACCACTGGCAAACTCAGACCACAACATGGTCTCATTTGAAGTGTTTTTTAAATCCTCAAAAGTAAAGACTAAAGCTAAGGTTTACAATTTTAGAAAAGCAAACTATGAAGGCATGAAACAGAGACTAACAGAAGTAGATTGGAGTAAAATAGAGAAAACACCCACAGAAGAAGGATGGTTGTTCTTCAAAAACGTAGTACTAGAGGCGCAAAACAATTATATCCCTAAAGTAAACAAATCTAAATGTAAAACTAAATTGCCAAAATGGTTTAATAGATCAATTAAAAAAAATATTCAGCGAAAAAAGGCACTTTACAGAGCATTAAAAAAGGACCAAAAAGAAAGTACACAGAAAGAGTACACAGAACTGCAAACGCAATTCAAAAAGGAAGTTAGAAAGGCCAAGAGAGAAATAGAAATGAACATTGCTAAGGGAGCTAAAACCAATTCCAAAATGTTTTTCCAATATTACAACAGCAAGAGAACATTCAAAGAGGAGATTAAATGTTTAAGAGATACAAATGGCAAAATCATAGAGGAAGAAAAAAAAATAGCAAATATGTTAAATGATTACTTTTCACAAGTTTTTACAAAGGAAGATACTGACAACATGCCCCACATGTCATCCAGTTCCTATCCAGTTTTAAATAACTTTAGCATAACTGAGGCAGAAGTGTTAAAGGGACTAGGAGCTCTTAAAATAAACAAATCCCCTGGGCCGGATGAGATCCTCCCAGTAGTACTCAAAGAAATGAAAGAAGTAATTTACAAACCGCTAACCAAGATCATGCAGCAGTCTCTTGACACAGGGGTGGTACCGACAGACTGGAAAATTGCAAACGTAATACCGATCCACAAAAAGGGAAACAAAACTGAACCAGGTAACTACAGACCAGTAAGCCTGACTTCTATTATATGCAAACTTATGGAAACTATAATAAGATCCAAAATGGAAAATTACCTATATGGTAACAGGGTACTGGGAGACAGTCAACATGGTTTTAGGAAAGGGAGATCGTGCCTAACTAACTTGCTTGATTTTTTTGAGGATGCAACATCGATAATGGATAATTGCAAAGCATATGACATGGTTTATTTAGATTTCCAGAAAGCTTTTGACAAAGTCCCGCACAAAAGATTAATTCTCAAACTGAACGCAGTTGGGATTCAAGGAAACACATGTACATGGATTAGGGAGTGGTTAACATGTAGAAAACAGAAAGTACTGATTAGAGGAAAAACCTCAGAATGGAGTGTGGTAACCAGCGGTGTACCACAGGGATCAGTATTAGGTCCTCTGCTATTCCTAATCTACATTAATGATTTAGATTCTGGTATAGTAAACAAACTTGTTAAATTTGCAGACGACACAAAAGTAGGAGGAGTGGCAAACACTGTTGCAGCAGCAAAGGTCATTCAAAATGATCTAGACAAGATTCAGAACTGGGCAGACACATGGCAAATGACATTTAATAGAGAAAAGTGTAAGGTACTGCACGCAGGAAATAAAAATGTACATTCTAAATATCATATGGGAGATATTGAAATTGGAGAAGGAATCTATGAAAAAGACCTAGGAGTTTTTGTTGACTCAGAAATGTCTTCATCTAGGCAATGTGGGGAAGCTATAAAAAAGGCTAACAAGATACTCGGATACATTGTGAAAAGTGTTGAATTTAAATCAAGGGAAGTAATGTTAAAACTGTACAATGCACTTGTAAGACCTCATCTTGAATATTGTGTGCAGTTCTGGTCACCTCGCTATAAAAAAGATATTGCTGCTCTAGAAAGAGTGCAAAGAAGAGCGACCAGAATTATTCCGGGCTTAAAAGGCATGTCATATGCAGACAGGCTAAAAGAATTGAATCTGTTCAGTCTTGAACAAAGAAGACTACGTGGCGACCTAATTCAAGCATTCAAAATTCTAAAAGGTATTGACAGTGTCGACGCAAGGGACTTTTTCAGCCTGAAAAAAGAAACAAAGACCAGGGGTCACAAATGGAGTTTAGAAAAAGGGGCATTCAGAACAGAAAATAGGAGACACTTTTTTACACAGAGAATTGTGAGGGTCTGGAATCAACTCCCCAGTAATGTTGTTGAAGCTGACACCCTGGGATCCTTCAAGAAGCTGCTTGATGAGATTTTGGGATCAATAAGCTACTAACAACCAAACGAGCAAGATGGGCCGAATGGCCTCCTCTCGTTTGTAAACTTTCTTATGTTCTTCTTCTTATGTTATTAGCCTCCAGGTTCTTGACCTTCTGGTCTATAGCCCATTTATTAATTCTCATAAATCATATACTAATGGACAAATGACTGCTGCAGCTTCTTTTGGTTGAGGGCACATTATGACTAGGAGGTTGAAGCTTGTTCTCTGGCAGTAGCTATCTTTTTAATTTCTTGTTTGAAGGATATACTCACTGCATTTCTAATTGGAAACTTAGCAAACATGTTCTCAGAATGTATAATAGATACAGTTCTTTTATTCTGCTTATCCAGTTGTATAATGTAGTATATGTAGAAATTACCATTGTTGTTTTGCCATTCTCTTTCTAAAAAAATAAAGAACACTTTAGAAATGCTGAGTTTAAATGTGAACAGGCAATTTGGACAAAACTAGCCTCCTTAAGAGAAATGAATTGTATTCCAAGTGGTGGGTACCTAAATGCAATCCTGGGTATTTTATTTGTTTGAAGATATTGCATTTTTATTGAATGTTTTTTTTTAATGATAATAGCTGTTTTTTTTAACTTAAAGAGTAAGTAGCAGTGTTCCAAAACATATACAGCGTTACACATCCCCACGTGTTGCAACAACAGTATAAATAGTGTACCCATATTTTTCTTTTCATTGTTAACATCAATTAAGGTGAGTAATAAAATTTAGCAGTTGGTTCAAACAATTTAACAGCAAATGCTGGAGTTTCTCTGTATAATTCTGTGTAAATAAATCTAAAATTATAAAGAAGGAGCAACAATATTAATCCAGAAATAGGACAACAGATTTTTTCGGCTTGGGATCTCCTGAAGTAAGAAAAAAGCACATCTGTATTTTCTTACACATAAAACAATGTTTGCACATTAAGTTCTTAATTGTAGTATTAATAATATACAATTACCCTGGACAGCATTTGCTACTGTAAGTTTTCATTGCATCCCTCCATAATAAGGCCAACAAGGTAATGGCCCAAAATGTAACTATCTTTAACTTCTGCAATTCAAGTAGTAACCTTTAAATACAAAAAGGTTTAATTAAATGCACACACGTGTTGGTGTGGGTCAAGAAATGATTACAACACATACTTAAGAGCTTGTACGTCATAATTAATACACAATGATTAATTAGCGGTCCATTTATTCTGCACCTGTCAGGCGCGTCAGGTCCAATTTATTTTCACATGCGCTGTTTATTTCACATGTGCTGTTTAAAAGTATTTTTTTCACAGTAAAACAGGTTTAAAAGGCACAGCATAGCAACAGGACACTTAGTACTGCATCTCCAGCCAAGCCCAACCCATTGTTCGCTGTATTTATCACATACCTCTTCATAGTTGTGCATACTGATAAATCATCTGCTGATTCCTCGTTTTATCACCAAACTCCTCAATAATGCAATCCAAGTTGTTATTTTATTACTATAACATCTCAAAAAACTCTGTGATATTCTTTGAGCGCTGGATGCGGAAGCAGCTTTTGTCTTTGTTTGTGTCCATGTTATCTCAGTGGTGCAGGGGCTATGTGTATTGCTCAGATCCGGTGCCCTACTTCATGGCCTGCCTTTAAAAATACTTATCCATCATGTTTGGTGTAATTAGTGTGGTTTTGATTTAGCTGATTGCTTGCCATCCATTGATTAACTATATTTTACAAATCTATGAAAATAAGTGTATCTGGGATGAGGCTAATATGTAGCTCCATAAATAGTGATTGGGGGCTGTAGGGGTGGCTATCAGGGCAATGAGTCAAGCTCCTCAATAGCATGGAATCACAGTCACAGCTCTGCTATGGAAATGTTTTCCCATTTTTCAGGGGCACAGACACACAACAAGTTCAATCAGTGGCTTCCTGATGGATAGAGACTAAGGGAGGTCATATTGATTCACCAAATGGATTAATCAAGTTGATGAAAATTATCATTAAGTAATTGTTCTGTTCAAGTTAGAAAGGAGCTTGTACATCAAGTACAATTATGGACTGTCCTCCAATGGTAGGCAAGAGCAGGCACCATTCTATAAAAAAGGAGGGAAAAAATACCAAGTAGCACTTGAGGTTTTAAATTATTTATTAAAAAATAGTAGTTGGTATCTTTAGTTAACTTAGCATTTGTTTATTCAATTAATTTGAAACTTTAGTACATATTTTAAAAACAAATTCAACATTTAGCATACAATTATACCGTTTGGGTAGGTTCACTTTGGAATGCGGGCACCTGTTGTATGCAAGGTTCTGTTAAGGGAATGTTGTTGACCTTGGATATGTACCATTGCAGGTTGCCAAAAATTATCACAGATTCCTGCATGGTGACATGCAAAGCAGTAGATAACAGGGATTCATTATTTTGTGTTTAAAAGTGCTTGTTTTCAGGCACTATGGCTTGTTTAAAAGTACAGTGTAGCAGAGCAAAGCTCTGCCCTTTTTAAATTGGCAGGGATGAGGTTAATTTCCCCTACCTGCCTGGGTTTATTATGTTCAGGTGGCTGGGGTTGATTAGTTGATTAAATGATTAACTTAATTAACGATCAATCAGCGCCCAGCCACCTGACATAAAAGATGGCCTCTGCTTCTCATTTGGAGGAGGGAGCTGAGGAAGCAGGTTGGTGGTTTTGTTGGTTGTGATTTTGTTTTTTCAAAAAAAATATACTTTTATTATAAATAGATACAAAAATAAAAAGGGGAAATTAACCCCATCCCTGCCAATTTAAAAAGGGCAGAGCTTTGCTCTGCCACATACAGACTGAGGGTCTTTCCAATGACATATTCAGTGTGTGTATGCAGTACTCCTAGGCGAAACTACGATTGTCTGAAGTTGAGCCCTTCATCATGTGACAGAGTTCACAGCTTAGGTTTCGTTTTGAGTCGATTGCTATTATCAGACATTGTTAAGGGCAAATTAATTCTAAAAAAACAGTTACATGCATAACCAAAAAAAAATGCTAGACTAAGTTAGGGCAACAACGGCAGGTACTGCAGTTCGGACACCACGCATGCGTACATGACACATGGCTCGTGTCTTGCCGTGTCGTAAATGCCATATCAATGTCATAAAGTCGAAGTCGAAAATATAATCTCAAAAAGGAAGAAAATTCCTTGCAAAAAACTTTGGTGGAGGTCGTGTATATCTGGGCACTGTTTATATAAGTCTAGTAGGAGAGATGCATAATAGTGGCACCAACATCACACTGTATCTATGAATTCCACTGCATTGATAAATGTCTGTGATGATAAATGTGGCATCCATATATTTGATGTGTGTCAGTTTGTTAGGTGGGGAACTGCATGCAGGGCAACATGAGGGGAAATGTATGGTAAATCGTAAGACCAAGTGCATGAAAGAAGGACTACCAATAGTACTGTAATATGAATCTATGTTTTAGCATAACTTTCTGTTGTATGGAATTGCAGATGTTCAGTGGCATAATACAGTCTTTTGCGAGGGAGGAAGGGGTGATGGGCCGGCATTAGCATTCATAGTAACATGGATAGGGGGAATGGGAACACTTTAAGAACAGCACACCCATGCGACAGACACAATGATATTGTCACCTGCAAAAATTGAAGTGTATGAGATACACTGTTATGAAGCTGTGTTTACATGGAATGTGCTGTGTCATGTCAGTTTGAGAGGGCAGCACCAACAACATGGATCAACTGTGAACAGGATGGCTTGCAGTGGTGACGTCAGACCAGAAACAGACTCCACAAGAAGGACTGGCGGGTGAAAACTGAGCTGTGGCGCTCAGTATATTTATTAAATGAAATAAACAGTTTAACCCTTTCAGTAGTACAAACATACTGGTCCATCATTGAATTAATGGTCCACAGGGAGTATGAATGTACCAGTACGTTTTGCAAATTCTGAGCTTTGAACTTGAACTTTGAACTTGAATTATTGAGTCTATAAAACTCCTGCTTTGATATTGTAACACTAGTAACAACTTGTAGTGGTTCCTTGCATCATCTGCCAGATATTTATGGAATTACACACAACAAACCCAGTTACAAAACGTCAACAATGTCTGGAAAATGGCAAAAAATGCTCTGTGGGAAAGAAGTACTATAAATTGTATTGAATTCTGATTCCGATTGCGATTTAAATTCTTCTACTGAATCAGGTGTCAGTGAGTGTGTCAATGAAGAATATTTATATAACATCAAGTTACAGGTATCCAGCGAAGACTTAGTTTTGGCAATTGTGCAACAAAATCTCTCAAGTGGTACAACAATTTACTATTCCACTTGCTCGACATGGCATTGTTGCTCCTCCACAAAACTACATCTAAAAAAACGATCCCTTTCAGCAAGATCAGGCTTCTCGCAGCTTCTAGAAAATATCACACAAAGCCGAAGTCATCCAGTCGAGGAGACGCCCAAGCACAGACGTGTTGTGCTTGATTCGGATTGTTGTTTATTGATCACCTGCTATTTTTGTCAAAACCTTTCGCTATGACAAAATAACGATTAATTATTTGTTTTGTTCATTTCCGATAAGAAATAGTTGTTTATATATTTTTATTGTGTAATAAATTGCTAATAGGCCTACTAACAAATGTATCGATGTGAGGAATGTAAATATGAAAAATTATGAAAAAACCAACCAACACACAAAACAAAAGGCGTGTTGGCCAAACAAATAAACAAATAATAAACAGCAACAAAACAAGTATCGTGCTGGTTTTTAGCCAGCACATATAGCAATTGTTTACTCTTCCTCAGACTTACGTCTCTCCTCTGAAACTCTCAACCTTGAGCACAGACAGCTGCAGGCTTTTATATTCTGGCCGAGGGGTTAACTAGCTATTAATTAATTACCTTATTACCCCTCGGCCATAGTCTGCACAAGATTAATAAGGATGCGTGACTGTCAATAAGGATGGCCAAGAAGGCAGCATGACTGTCAGGGGTTAACTATTAATTACCTTGTCTACCCCTTCGGTCCATAGTCCTGCAACAAAATATTAAGGGATGGCGTTGAGACTGTCAGAGAACTAAGGGAGGGGAGCAGCCTCCACAACTCGGGAGGGGAGCCCCTGGCCATAGAGGTGGCAGCGGGAGCTCCACTTCTCCCTTGTACCGTGTAACTGGTGGCTCCCCAGGCGATAAGGAGCAGCAGGCAACCCCAGGTGATGCGGAGCAGCAGGCAACCCCAGGCGATGTGAGGCAGGCATCCTTGGGGGAAGCGAGACAGGCATCCTTGCACAGAGTGAGTGGCACCCTGAACCAAAACGGCTACCACAGCATTTTGCAGCACCATGCAATACCCTCTGGTATATGCCTAGTTGGTCAGGGGTTCATTCTACAGCAAGATAATGACCCAAAACATACCTCCAGGCTATGTCAGAACTACCTTAGAAGAAAAGAACAAGAGGGTACGCTTCAAATCATGGAATGGCCAGCACAGTCACCAGACTTAAACACCATCGAGCTGGTTTTGGATGAACTGGACAGAAGGGTGAAAGCAAAGCAACCTACACGCGCAACACATTTGTGGGAACTTCTGTCAACAGTGTTGGGAAGAACTTTCCAAACAATATTTGATTTCCATTGTAGAAAGAATGCCACAAGTGTGTTTGGCTGTTATATCTGCAAAAGGTGGCTACTTTTTGAGTCAAAAATTTAGATTAAATTTTGTTAAACAAAATGATTCCATGATTTCTTTTTTTATCTCCAATTGTTTATTTGTTCTATGCTTTAATTTCAGAGTACATTGAAACATTAAACTGCGTAAATTTCAATAAAAACTGGAAAAATGGAGGTGTTCTAAAACTTTTGACCGGTTGTGTGTGTGTGTATGTATGTATGTATGTATGTGTGTGTATATATATATGTGTGTCTATATATAATATAATATATATATAGATATATGATATATATATATATATATATCGTATATATATATATAGTTTTATTTTTAATGATTTTAAGGTATGGTATCAATATGGCCTGGGTTATTTTAGTTTATGGTCCTGTCAATCAACTTAGATTAATAAAATTACAAGCTCGAAACACATTAGCACAACACTCAAAAGCTTAAAAGTTAATTTATTGTAAACACATAGACAGTTTTATTGAATATACCAGGGAAACATACTTTAAAACTAACTTCTCTATAATGGGTAATATATAAATACCTATACGTGTAATCTAGCTATTATTTTAATTTCATATTGCTGATAGCAATAGGGTCATTTAATCCTCTGAAAAAAATGTCCCCTAGTAATACTCCCATTGGGATTTTAAATGCATTCATATATATTGCTGTGTGCTTTTTAGGACTGCCATATGGTACAATACGAGTAGGTGCTGAACTTGCAATGGGTTTAATTACAGTACACTGTGGTATGTTGTTTAACCACTTCAACTCCAGGTGTAAAAATGAAACCTCTTCCCAGGTACCAGATTTTGAAAATAATAATAATAATAATAATAATAATAATAATAATAATAATAATAATAATAATAACAATAATAATAATAATAATAATGTTTTCAAACTTGTAATTGCTATAACATGTTAACATATGATGAATAAAACACAAATAAATGACCTAAACTGTGTTTTTCAATAACCCTTTATGCTCCTGTGTACTACATACCCATGTTCAATATAGAGATAAAAACACTTTTTTTTTTTTTAAACAAAAACGCTGCTAATAACGCTAATAATTAGTAAACAGTAATTATCAAATCAAAAATCGAACAACATCAAAGCGCATACCATTATCAACTTAAGAACATAAGAAAGTTTATAAACGAGAGGAAGCCATTCGGCCCATCTTGCTCGTTTGGTTGTTAGTAGCTTATTGATCCCAGAATCTCATCAAGCAGCTTCTTGAAGGATCCCAGGGTGTCAGTTTCAACAACATTACTGGGGAGTTGATTCCAGACCCTCACAATTCTCTGTGTAAAAAAGTGCCTCCTATTTTCTGTTCTGAATGCCCCTTTATCTAATCTCCATTTCTGACTCCTGATCCTTGTTTCTTTTTTCAGGTCAAAAAAGTCCCTTGGGTCGACATTGTCAATACCTTTTAGAATTTTGAATGCTTGAATTAGGTCACCGCGTAGTCTTCTTTGTTCAAGACTGAACAGATTCAATTCTTTTAGCCTGTCTGCATATGACATGCCTTTTAAGCCCGGAATAATTCTGGTCGCTCTTCTTTGCACTATTTCTAGAGCAGCACACAATATTCAAGATAAGGTCTTACTAGTGCACTGTACAGTTTTAACATTACTTCCCTTGATTTAAATTCAACACTTTTCACAATGTATCCGAGCATCTTGTTAGCCTTTTTTATAGCTTCCCCACATTGTCTACATGAAGACATTTCTAAGTCAACAAAAACTCCTAGGTCTTTTTCATAGATTCCTTCTCCAATTTCAGTATCTCCCATATGATATTTATAATGTACATTTTTATTTCCTGTGTGCAGTACCTTACACTTTTCTCTATTAAATGTCATTTGCCAGGTGTCTGCCCAGTTTTGAATCTTGTCTAGATCATTTTGAATGACCTTTGCTGCTGCAACAGTGTTTGCCACTCCTCCTATTTTTGTGTCGTCTGCAAATTTAACAAGTTTGCTTACTATACCAGAATCTAAATCGTTAATGTAGATTAGGGATAGCAAAGGACCTAATATTGATCACTGTGGTACACCGCTGGTTACCACACTCCATTCTGAGGTTTTTCCTCTAATCAGTACTTTCTGTTTTCTACATGTTTACCACTCCCTAATCCATGTACATGTGTTTCCTTGAATCCCAACTACGTTCAGTTTGAGAATTAATCTTTTGTGCGGGACTTTGTCAAAAGCTTTCTGGAAATCTAAATAAACCATGTCATATGCTTTGCAATTATCCATTATCGATGTTGCATCCTCAAAAAAATCAAGCAAGTTAGTTAGACACGATCTCCCTTTCCTAAAACCATGTTGACTGTCTCCCAGGACCCTGTTACCATATAGGTAATTTTCCATTTTGGATCTTATTATAGTTTCCATAAGTTTGCATATAATAGAAGTCAGGCTTACTGGTCTGTAGTTACCTGGTTCAGTTTTGTTTCCCTTTTTGTGGATCGGTATTACGTTTGCAATTTTCCAGTCTGTCGGTACCACCCCTGTGTCAAGAGACTGCTGCATGATCTTGGTTAGCGGTTTGTAAATAACTTCTTTCATTTCTTTGAGTACTATTGGGAGGATCTCATCCGGCCCAGGGGATTTGTTTATTTTAAGAGCTCCTAGTCCCTTTAACACTTCTGCCTCGGTTATGCTAAAGTTATGCCTTGTTCTGTGCTGTTTATTGAAATGTTCAATACAACAGCCTTCGCAACCACTGTACATTTTTCTTGTGTCTTTTCTTTTGTTTTCATTTTCTTGGCAGACCCTGCACCTTTTTTGTGGTCTCTGCTTCCCATGTGTTGGAAAGATAGTCACAAAGCCATGCACAGGGCTACTTGGCGCAGGCATTGTGTTGGATCTGGCTGCCGTAGACGCCTGCTTTGTACCCAGTGCTGTGTTTTGATAGTATTTCGTCACAACACTGCCATTTCAAACCAAACAGCTTTCCCTTTGCAGCTGGCTTACCTGTAAAGTAGCTGATTCTCTTTTGTTTGTACAGTTTGTACTGTTCTTGGCTCCACATCCTCTTCATCATCATCGCTGAGTGATAAGTCAGCATCACTGTCACTGGTATCGAAATCCTCCAGACCAACTTCACTCCCGTTGCTCATTATAGAAAGACCAAGTATGTTGCCATGTTTAGCTTTTGCTAAAAACTATATAGACTACAACTAATAATAAAATAAAAAATAATAATAATTTAAAACACTATATAGTGCCTATAGCAAGTATTTACCCCCCCTTGGACGTTTTCAGTTGGTTCTGTTATAACCTAAAATCTTGATGCATTTAAATGGGATTTTTTTTTCCCTTTGATTTACACAACCTACTCAATACTTTGAAGAGGCAAGAACATTTTTATTGCGAAACATAAAAAAAAAAAAAAAAAAACTGAAATGCCTTGGTTAGATAAGTATTCACCTTCCTGAGTCAATATTTGGTAGAACCACCTTGGCAGCAATTACAGCTGTGAGTCTTTTGGGGTAATCAATCAATCTTTATTTTAGAAGATGCAGTAAATACAAGAAAATCCATAATACTTGAAATAGAGAAATGCATAATACATGATATACAGTGGAAAGTGCAGAATACATTAAATAGTACAATACAGTGGATAGCAGCAGCTAATAACAGATATCAGGCTTAAGGAGCATGGAAAGCAAAAGAGAACAGGTGGGTTTTGAGATTTTAAATAAAGCGAGCTACAGTCGGAACATGCAAGACCAAAGCTGGGAGAGAGTTCCAGAGAGTCGGAGCCATGAAGCTAAATAAACGTTGTCCAAGTGTGGTGCACTTTTGCTTGGGGATAACAAGCAGGCCAGAGTCAGAGGACCTCAACTTGTGGGCAGGGAAATGGCAAGTCAACAGGTTGAGGAGGTACTCTGGACCTACGTGAGGAAGGCCATTTTAGGTGAGCAGGAGAGTTTTGAACAAAATCCTGAACTTTACAGGTAGCCCATGCAGCTGAGCAAGACGGGTGGTGATGTGATCGTATTTTTTAGATCTGGTAAGGATCCTGGTAGCAGCATTCTGAACTAGCTGCAGTCAGCTTATGGTACGGAAGAGCACCTTATAGAGCGTTGCAGTAGTCGAGTCGAGAGGAGACAAACACTTTGGACTTTGACGATGTTTCTAAGATGGTAGAAGGAAGATTTGACCACAGAGGAGATGTGGTCATTAAAGGAGAGGTTGGTCCAGAAGTACACCAAGGCTTCGTTCTGTGGGGGAAGGCAGCAGCGGGCAGTTTTTGAGGTTCAGGGCAGCTATGTTGAGATGTTGAGTTTTAGATCCTACTAAAAGGAGTTCAGATTTGTTAGTGTTCAGTTGAAGAAAATTGGCAGACATCCAGGCATCGGTGTCTTGAATGCAGGGAGAGAGATGGACCATGGCAGAGGGGCTACCAGGGTCGGGTTTTAAGTAGAGCTGGGTGTTGTCAGCATAGGAGTGAAACATGAGGTTGTGTTGGTGGATGAGGTGGCTCAAGGGAAGCAAGTAGATATTAAAGAGAAGGGGCCCAAGAACAGATCCTTGGGTGACACCACAAGTGACTGGGTTTGCAACACCACTGCGTCCAGCATAAAAAAATAGGTAAGAGTACATCCAGGAGAGACAGGTTCCAGCGATTCCAACATACTTCTGAAGGTGGTCAAGAAGAATGTCATGATCTATGGTGTCAAAAGCAGTTGTTAGGTCAAGAAAGACAAACACAGAGGGAGCAGCAGCATCAACATTGAGCAGGAGATCATTCACAATTCGGAGCAGAGCAGTTTCAGTACTGTGATGCAGCCAGAAACCAGACTGTAGACAGATTGTTGTCCATGAGATGTTTCATCAGCTGCCTGGCTACAGCCCTTTCAGGAGTTTTTGAGAGAAAAGGGAGATTGGAGATGGGACGGAAATTAAATAAGTCAGCCAGGTCAAGGGAGCGTTTTTTGAGTACCGGCATGACTCTGGCAAGTCTTGACCAGGTTTGCATATCTGGATTGTACAATATTCACCCATACTTCTTGACAAAATTGTTCAAGCTCTATCAAGTTGGATGGGGATCATTGGTGGACAGCAATCTTCAAGTCTTTCCACAGATTCTCAATCAAATTCAGGTCCAGGCTTTCACTGGGCCACTCTAGGACATGCACTTTCTTACTTTTAAGCCACTCCAGTGTCGCTTTGACTGTGTGCTTGGTGTCATTGTCCTGCTGAAAGATGAATCTTCATCCAAGTCTTAGGTCTTTTGCAGGCTGAAGCAGGTTTTCCTCAAGGATTTGCCTGTATTTAGCTCCATCCATTTTGCCCTCTACGCTGACAAGCTTCCTAGTCCCTGCCACTGAAAAGCATCCCCATAGCATAATGCTACACCACCATGCTTCGCAGTAGGGATGGTGTTACCTGGGTGATGTGCTGTGTTGGGTTTGCACCAGACATAACGCTTTGCATTTAGGCCAAATAGTTAAAAAAAATTTAATCGGAGTACAGAATCTTTTGCCACATCTTTTCAGAGTCTCCCACTTGGCCTTTTTGTAAATTCCAAGCAGGATTTTACATGGGCTTTTTTTCAGAAATGGTTTCCTTCTTCCCACTCCATTCTGGGTGGTGCCATACCGTATACCTTCCACTTCTTAATGATCGACTTGACTGTGCTCCAAGGGATTCAATGCCTTTGAAATCTTGCCTTTCCACAACTTTATCCCGGAGTTATTTTGAAAGCTTCTTGGTCTTCATAGTAGTATCTTTGCTGTGGGACCTTACAGAGACAGGTTTATTTAATCTGAAATCATGTAAACCACTTTTATTGCACACAGATGGACTCCATTTAACTTATTGTGTGAATTCTGAAGGCAATTGGTTGCACCTGAGCTTATTTGAGTGTCATAGCAAAGGGGGTGAATACTTATCTAATGAAGACTTTTCAGGTTTTTATTTTTAATTGATTTGTTCCCCCCCATGTTTTCACACATTGAAAGTGTTGAGTAGGTTGTGTAAATCAAAGGAAAAAAAATCAATTTAAATGCGTCAAGATTTCAGGTTATAACACAACAAACTGTAACAACGTCCAAGGGGAGTGAATACTTGCTATAGGCACTGTATATATACTTGTAAAAGTTGAATGGCTTCCCGCAATATATCTCAGTCTTCTAAATGCCCTGAATCGCTAGACTGAAAAACTGATCATAGAATAGAATGGAAAACTTGACGTACGCACGTACAGCATGGTACTATAAGTGGTTTTTCATTGTTGAAGTGGTTAAAGTTAAGGTGACCATATGGCTCCTTGTTCAGCGGCACAGTTTGTGATAGTCCAGGCTCACAACCCAATGCATTCTGGTACATTTTACCTGTGGAATTAGAAAGATATAATTTATGATGTGCCAGATATTTGGAATTTGTGACCCCTACTGTGAACCCCCGATGAGCGAGCACACTTTCATTTTTCCTTTTAAGAAAACTTACTTACTGGTACATGTTACCAATTAAGAAAAAAATACATTTTCAATAGTTTGATACACAATACAGTACTTTTGTTCTATATGAAGCGTCAGCAACTAGAATCTATAGATTTCCTGTAAAATAAACATCAGCAAGAGACAGCTAAACAGTAAAGGTAAGGAGACTGTGCTAAAAGGACTATGCTGTGCAAAAAGGAGCACAGCATTAACAATGTGTAAGGTACACGCATAACGATTTCTGTTCAGTTTTCAAGTTGCATAAAATTACAGGTAGATGGATGCTGTTCACAATTATTGTGCCTTTAAATATGTTATAAATGATGATGTTTCCGTGATTTCATATTAGTTAAGTAAAATAATAAATGTAGCATAATGCAAACTTCTTTGACTGCCAACCTGGGAGCTCCTCATTTTGGAGTGTCTTTACCAGTGAGATGCTGTTGCAATACTGACAGTGAAAATTAATTAGTCTCTGCCTTGTAGATATATTGTTTGTTTTTGTTTATAAATATCTCCGGACAGGTGCAACCATTTCCTGAGATAATAACACAAATATAATAATAATAAAATAACAAGTTGAAGAAGTTTGTTTTATTCCTGCACACAAATCTACATAGATAAATGCCACGGGTCACATTGACCCGAAACATCTTATTTGTATACCTGAACCTGTTCTAAAAAAATATTAACATCTCAAAGGTTCTGTTTTCTGTGTATAAGTTCATGACCCCAACTTAGGAAAAGTCATAAAATATTGTACAGAAAATGAAAAGAAAAATAGCATTTAAGCTTAATTGAAAACTAGAGTCTGATCAAATAGACCCGAAACCTAATAGGAGGGTTAACCGTATTAATGAAATCAGGGTGGTCCCTGATAATATTTTTGTGTCACTTGATATCACTAGTTTGTCACTTTCTATTTCTACTTTCTATTCTACTTCTGTCACTTTTCTAAATTCCAGACCCCTGACCCACTGAGGTTATTCCACCCTTTCAATTAAATATAAATTTACTTGATTTGTGCTTAAATTCCAATTATTTTGTATAATTTTCCCAGATAAAGGGTGCAACATTTGCTCCCTATTATACCAATTTGTATATGAGATTTTGGGAGGAAACAATGTAGAAAGCAAATTAATGTGATTGAGAGATACTTCTTCAAAAGAAAGTTAAAAACACTAAAAGTTATCTAACTATGTGTTTTACCTTTAATTATTTGTCTAATGATATAAAGGTAATATTTTTAAACATTGGCAGGTACTAAAAAGTGATAATTCATTAAATTCAATAAGAGATACACTGCCGTGTATTGCTTAAACGTGCAAAAAACATTAAAAGCAAATTGATTCATTCATTTATTCCAAAAGTGGACAAAGCAATAACATGGTTATCTAATCCACTGGATGGTAATTTTAAATGTAGCCATTGTGTCCACTACTCAAATACTAAAACTATTAATCACCCACGATCAGGTAAAAAGAAAAAAAAAAAAAATCAAGGTTTCATGAACTGTAATATCACAGGAGTAATTTATATGATAACTTGTCCATGCAGACTGGTTTACATGGTCAGATGAAAGCCTATACAAAAGCTGGTCACGCTTGTGGGGTCGGAGAAAGTAACTCTACCAGCTTGAAGAGGGAATTTGATACTTGTGTTACTATGGAGAGAAGCATACTGGGTACTTGCCCTCCAACCATGAGAACCAATTGATCTCAATGATGGAGTGAATTTGTATTCTTTAATATGAAATCCCTGATTTAAGTCAGATATGTCAATTACATTATGTTCAAGTATTTTCAATTTGATAGTTTCTGTTGTATGTATTTGTGGTATACTTTCGATGAAATAGAAATTTGGATATGTCAATTCCATTATGCTGAATGAATTATTGCTATTTATTTTTTTTTAAATTACACTTTAATTTATGTGGCAGATTGCTGCTGAACATATGTAGCACCCGGGCGGGGCACTCGTTCTTTCTGATCGGGGTGGGATCAGCCAAGCAGAATACCACATGGAAAATAAACTAGACCACACTACTATGCCGAGCAAAGAACATCGTTTTATTAAATACAGGTGGTAAACTATACTTAACAAACTGGGCAGATCTAGAATACACAATCACAGCAAGAGGTTTGCACTGCCCATTAATTAAAACAATAACTAAACACAGAATTACAATTTAAACCTAGAGGGCAGTGCGGCTCAATGCCTGAATGGAGATGGGGCTCACAAACAAAAAACAACAACAAAACCAATACAACCTGTCTCCAGCACTCCTCTAAAACCCCAATGCCTTTTAAAGTACTAGTTTAAAATCACACACACGACAGAATAGAGACCAAAGGGCAGGCAGGAGATATGCCTTTAAATCCAGTGGCTCTTTCTTTCCTATTTGTCTTCCTACAACCCATCAAATCAGTGTCCAATTCCTTTACTCCTGCAGGCTGCGCGTTCAGCCTCCACTCCAAACAAACCCGGGTTCACTTCATTTTGGACAAATCAATCTCTCGAATGGATGAAATCAGGAACATTTATACCAGGTGCTCAGCTTCTCCAAATCAATCAATTTACACTTATGGGAGCTGCAAACAGGGGAGCATTAACGTGTTAGTGTGATCAGTGCAAATCTACACAAAGTAATGTGCCAAAATAAACATGCTTTAAACAAGGTGATAAAATCACATGATGTTGAATAAACAATAATGTTTAATAATATAGTGTAACAGCGGGCCAATTTGGGACTACTTGGGTCTGGACTCTGGGGGGCTGTGGGCAGGAGTGTTAGTGTTAGTGTATTGCTGTGTGTGTGTGTGCTGTCCTATCTTCCCCGCCGTTTATGTGTGTCATCCTGCACAAGTCTGTGAGTAGAAGCACATTTTGTGTCTAGGCAGTGCTGGCGCGCTACCTGGGGTGTCATGTGCACAGTGTAGCTATATGTAGATGGGGTCTGTTTTGGCTGCACTGTGATTTGTGTTCGACTCCACCAACCAGCTGTTTGCACGGGACAGGGGGTCTGAGAGATTGGACCATGTGTATGTAAATGTACCCCAGTGTGTGTGTGAGCCAATAGGACTTGGGGGGGATCACTATTTAGGAGCTGCCTGTGTGCAGCTCGTGGTCATGTTGTGGTTTTCATGTAGCTGTGTGGGACTGTGTCCTGGAGATGTCTATCTGAGCCAAACCATTTTAATAAGAGAGCATCCATTTGTCTGCTGTTCCAACATTTCAGTAAAAATAGCAGTTTTCACTGATTTAAACTGCATACTCTGCCTACTCCATTTCTTCTTGCTGTGGACTAGATACGCCGCTACTACACTGGTGTCAGGAGTAAGCAGGATATTGAAACTACAGGAGATGCCGGGTCAGAAGCGACCATAATTACCAGGAGAAATACATCAACAGAGAGAGCTGTGGCGACAGCGAGTACTGCATCAGTGTGCATTCCTTGGGGAATATAGGAGGCTGGGGCAGCAGCGAGAATTCCTGCTAGACCTTACGGAGAAGGTCAGGGACGCGTACAGTTTTTGTTGGGAATGATGCCACAGGAGCTTAACATCTGCCTCGCTGAGGACGCTAAACTTACCCGGCTGGGGACTTTGAAGGTGGCGGATGAGTGGGAGAGATCACAGTGGAGGTGTGGTGCCAGGAAAAGCCATGTTGTTCAGAGAGGGAGTGGGAGGAGGTCATCCAGGCAGTCATAGAGACACCGCTGGAGAGCCTGCAGCCGCTGCCAGGGAGTTCCGTGCCGCCAGAGGGAGAGTATCTGACAAATAGAAGAAGGTGGCTGACAAATAGAACAGGATAGAAATAATCCCTGCATTCATATTCTGGGACATCAAAAATTGAACAGTATTAACACAGTTGAAATATGTATTCTTAGTCATTAATGTTTATGATTTGAAAAATCTGCTTTTATACTATTTATGTCCCTTGAACAGACATCCATCTTCCTTAAAACATTGCAGTGCATGATGGTTTTACAAGCTAGTCAAAATATGTACATTTCATATTGATTTTAGCAGGATGTGAAGGTAGAAGATGATCTTACTTTTATTACTGTAATTTACATACTTTTTAAATTTTGTTTAATTTCTGTAAGTCACTTTGGATAAAAGTGTCTGCTAAATAATTTAATAATAATAATAATTTATAATACATTATCTGCGGTGACTACTAATGCTATTACTGTCCATGTGGGATACCCCCTTCTGTTGCTTTGTCCCCAAGTGGGGCCTTCCCAGAGCTCCCCCCACTGCAATTTACCAACTCCATTATCACCTTCAGATGTGTGGAATCGTAATGGAAGTGACAGAGGTCTGGCTGAAAATTGCCTGTTAATATTTTACATATTAGAGCACAGGACTGGAAATACGACTGTTCTCTTAAGGGGAAGTTCACAGATTTTATCCCTATCCCCTTTTTTCACACATACACTTGTACTGTAAATACAAGGACAAGCAGGCAATAGGTTAGTCAAGTAAAGCTTTATTCTCAAAATCTGGAGACTGTAGTAAAATTATTCAGTTTAAGATAGACGGTTGGATGTTTGTTTTTTTGAAAGGTGTAGGCATGCAGGTGGGCATGTGTATGGAGATCTGAAATTATTAGCCATCTACTCCTAATGCTGCACTAAATGAACAGGGCTTGCTCAAGTGTAAGGTTTCTTATTATTCTTATGGCAGCTGTGAGGAGAATTCCCCAGGAAGTCACCTCAATAAAGATATTACAAGACATCACTCTCTTGCATGTTTCTGTGGTGATTTGAAGGCTGCTGATAGGGGAAAGGTCTTTATTTCCCCATGAAAAGATTGCATTAAATAAGTGATTAGAGTTGACAGTAATAGTAATACGAAAACAGAAATCTGTATGTCAATCTGTGTGCTTCTGACTTCATAGTTTTATAGGTATGTATGGGGTGGCAGGAACTGTTGCATTAATTCTTTGTTGACAAAGCCAAACATCATCAGTCAATTTGCTATGAGTACTATGCTGTTTTTTTTAGTCTAATGGTTTGTGAAGGGAACAATCCATGCGTGTATTACCTTACTTTTAAGCTTATTATTTTATTGATAAAGCTACTTTAAAGACATTAGGCTGAGTATTGTATGTAGATGCAATTATTGACCAGCCAGCATTTTAAACTATATATTGATATTACATCAGGGTAAAACAGATTAGAACAGCTAAAACAATTTTAATTTAATAGAACCATACTTTTTTACATACATTGGAAGGTGAAAAAACAAACAAACATGGAAAGCTACTTGTATTTTTTAATGATTATATTCTTGCTGATATGCAGATACTGGAGGTATTAGTTTGTTTGCCCTTATAGCACAGGTTTTTACCTTTGTCTTGTAATCACTCGTCTGTACTGTATGTTCGTGAATGTTATTTGGACATAATTTAGCAGAGGTTATTGAGGGTGTACATTATGTTGACTTTTTTCACAGTATTATCTGACCAATAAACGCATATATCTTAACTGCTCATATGGATTTAATGAACGTTTCCATGAACATAAAACATATTACAAATGTTATGACTTAAATTGTTGTTTTAATAATGCTTCTTGAAATTGGAAACAAATATTTTTAAAAAATTCACATCTATAAAAAAAAATGTTTTTTCTCTGTGTCTAGATTTTCTTGAGCTTCATGGAATGTTTTCTTACTGGATTATTAAAACATGAGAACCTGGCTGATGATTACTCAAATAGAACAACAAAACACTGCTATTCCATCCGACTACATATCTATTGCTAGTCATTTTGCCCTACTATCTGACTTTACCCACTCTCATTCAAACAATAAATCAAGCATTTCATTAAAGAGGGATTGCATATTATAGATTAAAAAAGAGCAAGGGTTGATTAAAGGGGAATAACAATGCTGAATCTGCCACCCTAATAATCATGTTAATTTATTTTAACGACTTTATTTAATCAAGTGGAGTAAGCAGCTTGTCTTGCTTGTTTGATGTGAAAACACCTCTGATATCTAAACAAGTAAGTAACTCATTAAAATCGTGAACATCTCAGGCTTGTGTGTTTAGTGACAGTTGCATGGCAGGGGTCTATGCTTATTTACTACTCACTTCAAGTTGTATTTTCCTGGCTGCCCATGTACACGTAGTGCTTAATAAGGTAGCTGTATATGTTAGTGGTATGAATGGGAAAAGACTATCAGACTGTTGCTCTTGCTATGTTGAATTATTTTACACTTTGTTTAGTGTGGTTCTTTTGTGAGATAATTGTACATGCTTTTAGACATATCCGCACCTAAAAAGCCAGAGGGTTTCAGAAAACATGTATTTTTATGTTTGATAATGATTGGCTCTCAAATGCCAACATTTCATTAGAATAAGCTTTAGTTCCAGGGGACTTTCCATAAATAATTAGAAAGATCTCATAAATATTTGGTACCCAAAAGGGGGGTGGAGGGGCAGGTGTAAGATAATTTACAGTATTTTCCATCTCCAGCCTGCAGCTGGATTTGGCATACCAGGTAAACATTCACACACTACATTATTAGAAATCTGATGATCTTATGTAATATTTTCTTTTTGGACTAAAATGACCACTCCAGGTTGCTTTTATAAATACAGAAAAAAGTATCCACATATTTAATTGTATACAAATATAATTAAACATGTATCACAAACAAACATTTTGTATTTGTTTAAAAACATTCTGGGTCTGCTTTCCACATTTATTCTTGTAGATTCTAGAATAAGCAAGTTATGCTAATTTTGTAAAATAGGAATTAAATCTAAATTGCTACATAATAATAAACAAATGAGGACTAGCGCTAAATGTTGCATGTTAATGGGCTGTATACCGCAGATCATATTGACAATCAGATCAAAGCAGAGTTAAAAGGCAAAAGAAGAAGCTGCCTCATAACCACTCTGTTTGACTTAGTAAATTTGTGCACATACTGTAAACTGTCACCTTGACATGTTACCCTTTAAATGAGGTTCGGGCGGGAGCTAGGGCACTTCTAATTGTCTGCTCTTTTCAATCATCATCTACTACCTATTTAATGCCTAATCACCCCTATCTTCCTTGTCAAGTGTTTTGCTTTTGCATATGCTGCAACCTGTTCTTTGCGCAAAAATATTAAAAATCATAATTTTCAGCATGAACCACCTCTCTGACAACTGAGATTCAGACCAGGAAACCTCCCTGCTGGATTCTCCACAAAACCTCTCTTCCAATTTCAATGATGGAAACCCCACTAAACATATCTGCTGAATCGATGCTTTATCTCGCCTCCAGATCACCAGATTCCGCAAGCTGATCCCAGCAGCAGCTCCAGTCCCATTGCAGGTCTCGCTTTCATCGCCCACACAAGAGACTTTCTCCATCTGGTTCCAGGCACAATTAAATCATACATCAGTGGGATCCAGTATCACTATCGCTTATTGGCAGTTTCTTCCCCTATCTTGCTGTCTATTCCGGCAGTCCATCTGACACTGCGAGGAATCATCAAAAGCACAGCCCCAGCTACCTATATCTGTGGACATTTTATTCACTTTAATACAAATCCTTCAAAGTGGCTACTTCAATCCTTTCAGCGACCTACACAAGGACACAATGTGTTTAACTGCTTTCTTCGGATTCCTCCGATGTGCAGAGTTCACAGTTCCATCACTCGCCAGTTTTCCCTACATCAGCATCAGTTCCTGCAACCTCTCACTGGTCCCTGGATCCCACTGATCCTCCTACTATGCACTTCCAAGACAGATCAGCTTTGTCAAGGCTAGGTCATTCAGCTGTCAAAGATTAACTCTCCTCTCTGCCCTTATAGCCCCATGTGTAGTTACCTTACACGTAGGAAATCCCTGCTCCCATCAGATCCACTGTTCATGGATTCTTCCCGTTCAGTCAGATCGAGACATTGTTTCTCATCCCACCTGGCCTCTCTGATCTTCAAGGCTGGCCTCCGCCCCAGTTCTACACCCCTATCTCCTTCAGGATCGGGGCAGCAACGTTGGCAGCCAAGGTGAGAATCAATCAGCATCTCATTCTGGGGCACTAGTCTTCAGTTGACTTGTACATTCGCTCTTCCTTTTCTGACATTTCCACAGCTCAACAAAGTATCGCTAGCTTGCCTGGAGTAGAGGCTATCGCTTCGCTGGGACCAGAGGTTTCCTTGCATAAGGGTTTATTTCCTCTCCACTGATCAAGACATATAGGTATGCACATACATACACATAATACATACATCTATCTAACCCCCTTTTATTGTTGTCTTGTGTGTTTTTTACTACACGTTAGCATGTGGTCTATTTTTTTTCTATGCCACCTCTGCCTTCAGATAAGGGCGGTTCTCACCATATGAGTCAGTGGGGACCCCCGGCCACACCTATCCTTTCATAACTCATGCGCTATTACTTATTTCAAAATCAAAGACTCCGTTCTCTCTTCCTATTTCTGCTCGGGTCTTAGCCTGCTATGTATTTAGTGCTCAATGTCCTAACTAACCTTATACTTTCCTCCGGTTTTCAGATTCCCTGAGGGAGGATCTCTGCTCCCACCATGAGCAACTCTCCAATAGCCAGGGAAACTACTTTTCTGTCATTACATTTTCAGGTTTGCATCCGCAACCTGTTCTGTCCTCGAGGATGCTGTGCACGGAATTGGAGGCCACGCCTCTCTTCATCAAGCAAGACAACCCTTTTATCTGTTTTGTCTAGATGTCTCTCCTCTACCAACCCAATCTACCATCTAATAAGCTATTGATATAGTCCGTGATCCTGTCCTGTGAACTCACACAAGATATACTAACTCAGGTGACAAGGAGTTTTTTTTTTTTACTTTAACCCCAGCTGTAATTGAATAATTCCTGTGACCTTGGATTCTAGATAATACTTTTATTTTCTCTGTAATCATCTAGTCCATTATTGTTCCCTCTTTCCCCTGACAAGAAAGTATCTGACAGCAAGACTATGACTGCTAATTGTCTTATTTAAACAGTACAAGAGGAGAAAAATTTTCAAATTAGTTTTAAAGGCCATTACAGAAGGCACAGTGAGAGGCCTTGAGAAGTTATTGATGAGTTTAATGCTGAAGAGTAGGGTGGCACTGAAAGGCAGAAAGAAAAATATAGAAGAACAATAGACAAGAATAATATATAAGAACACTAGACAAGAGTAATATACAAGAATAATAGACTTAACCATTTGTCCAAAACAGTAGGTTTAAAGAGATCACAGGAAACCCATCAGAGAAGGAGTATAAGCTGTATGTAGATAATAAAACCCCTACTTTAGTGTGTTACAAGAATTATAGTTAACACTTACTGACAGAAAGTATGTGAGAAAGCAAAGAAAGAGATTAGAAGCAAGTTTAGGATTTAACCATTAGCGGTCCATTTATTCAGCGCCTGTCAAGCGTGTCAGGTCCAATTTATTTTCACACGTGGTGTTTATTTTACATATGCTCCATAAAATATTTTTTTTTCAGAGTAAAACAGGTAAAAGGCATTGAATCGTAAAAGGGCACTCAGTACTGCATCTCCAGCCAAGCTCCACCTCCTGTTTGCTGTATTTTTCACATACCTCTTTTAGACATGCATATTGATAAATCCTCTCCTGATCATGTGCTTTATCACCAAACTCCTCAATAATGCGATCCAAGTCATTATTTTATTACTATAACATCTCAAAAAGCTCTGCAAAAGTAATATTCTTTGAGCACTGAATTCAGAAGCAGCTACCTCCTTTGTTTATGTCCATGTTATCTATGTGGTGGATGGGGCTATCAGATACTGTGGCAGTGCAAAAGCCCTGCATGTGTAAATAGTGTATTGTTTATATGTATAGTTTAATTTATATAAGTCCAGGGTTCACTATGGGGGTTAAATGGGCGCCTCCTGACAGAAGCCCAGTAAATAGCAGAGAGCTAATGTTGGGGCCAGCTGGCATCAGACGACAGGGTGTGCAAATTGTTGAGAGCAACCATAGCCATGGCTGAGCCCCAATGTTCCCTCCCACCCACCCATGTGTTTATTGCGTGGAGCGGGTTAGTTGTCGAATGGACCCTAGGGGTTCCATTCTGAGTGGGAGGGTATGTGGCAGGGCAAAAGCCCTGCACGTGTAAATAATGTATTGTTTATATGTATAGTTTAAATAAACCATTGAATGCCAGTGTATACTAGATATGATGGGTTTTTGCAGTTGTAACTAAAGTTGAAAAGTTTGAATTTAAGTTTGGCAGGGATGAGGTTAAATCCAACTCTGCCAAATCCATGTATGGAATGTGGCTGTAGCTTAATTGACTAATTGATGATGTATAAAAAGGAGCTGGAAAGCCAGTTCTGTTGGTCTAGTTTCAGCAAGCATGCAGCCTCACTACTGTGTGGAGACCCAGGGTGAGTGAATTGTGTAGGAATTAATTCAGGGATTTTGATCCGACAAGAGTTTATTTTAGTGTGTCACAGAGTAGATTCCGGAGCGGGACCTTCCTTTTAGTGGAAGCAGTGCTAAGCTAGTGTTTGGCAACATTTTGTTTTTAGTTGTTTTATCACTGTGTTTTGTTTTTGGAGTTATGTTTTTGATTACATGTTGTCTGTGTATGTCCTACCCGCCCCTGGGCTATTTATTTGTGTTGTATGTTATGTGTATTGTGTTCCTGTTGGTGTATAGTCATTGGTACACGAGATATAAATGGGTCTGTGTAACATGATTAAAATGTATATTTGTATTTAGGCACGAGGATTGCACAGCACTTCACGTGCAGGTAAAATGTAATAATATGCGAGCATGGGGAATTGCACTTTATTAGTTGACGTGCAGTTGTACCGAGACTCGATTGCTAATCAATCATTCAATTCGGTGTCTCAGTACAACTGCATAAAAGCAGCATATTTTCACTCACTCAGGGTTGTGTATTCGGTGAGTGGAGAACAGAGAATTTAAAACAATAACTAAACGTAAATATATAACCGTTGTTTGACTCACCGTGTTTGTCTGTTAGTGCACTGTTTGTTTAAGTGTTAGTCCGTTTTGTTTGTCTGTTTATTTTGGCATCAAGTGCCGTGTCCTGTTTTTTGTCCTGTTTTATTTTATAATAATAAACTGTGCAGCAGCGCATTCATTCATCATTTCATCTCTCAGTACTGTGAGTTTCTTCTGGTCTGATGTCCCCACTACAACCGTCTTTGTCACAGGCTATCATTGCTTGTAACCTAGTGGCAACCAACTGTGTTTATTTGAAATAAAACCTGGACGCCTGAGTGGCATTGTCGACTGCATCATTCAGCGGACACCCACAACAAAAGTAGCAGGTACTAAGACCCCCTGTTACAAATACCTTTTTTTTCGGCTTCATTTGGCTCCTAAGATTTTCTCAGCTTTTTCCGAAGAAAAAAACTATTAGGGACCTGTGCTTTGTCTTTTTGATGATGTCGAACAGGGTCTGAGATCAGACTGGAAAGGGAAAACTGTAATGTCGGACCTAGTCCGACATAGGACTGCAAAGGGTTAAATGTCTAGTGCTTTACTTTTAGTTTTCAAGTAATCTCAAACAAATGTAGTACTTTCTTTTTTAGTTTAAATTATAAGAACATAAGAACATCAAGTTTACAAACGAGAGAAAGCCATTTGGCCCATCTTGCTTGTTTGGTTGTTAGTAGCTTATTGTTCCCAGAATCTCAACAAGCAGCTTCTTGAAGGAACCTAGGGTTTCAGCTTCAAAATTACTGGGGAGTTGGTTCCAGACCCTCACAATTCTTTATGTAAAAAAGTGCTTCCTATTTTCAGTTCTGAATGCCCCTTTGTCTAATCTCAATTTGTGACCCCTGGTCCTTGTTTCTTTTGTCAGGTTGAAAAAGTCCCTTGGGTCGATATTGTCAATATCTTTTAGAATTTTGAATGCTTGAATCAGGTCACCACGTAGTCTTCTTTGTTCAAGACTGAATAGTTTCAATTCTTTTAACCTGTCGGCATATGACATTCCTTTTAAACCGGGAATAATTCTGGTCGCTCGTCTTTGCACTCTTTCTAGAGCAGCAATATCCTTTTTTTAGTGAGGTGACCAGAACTGAGCACAATATTCAAGATGAGGTCTTACTAATGCATTGTACAGTTTAACATTACTTCCCTTGATTTAAATTCAACGCTTTTAACATCTTGTTTAGCATTTTTATTGCCTGCATGCAGTACCTTAAACTTTTCTCTTTTAAATGTCATTTGTTGTGTCTGCCCAGCTCTGAATCTTGTCTAGATCATTTTAAATGAACTTTGCTGCTGCAACAGTGTTTTCCACGCCTCCTATTTTTGTGTCGTCTGCGAATTGAACAAGTTTGCTTACTATACCAGAATCTAAATCATTAATGTAGATTAGGAATAGCAGAGGGCCCAATACTGATCTCTGTGGTACTCCACTAGTTACCACGCTCCATTTTCAGGTTTCTCCTCTAATCAGTACTTTCTGTTTTCTACATGTTAACTTCCTAATCCATGTACATGCATTTCCTTGAATCCCTACTGCATTCAGTTTGAAAATGAATCTTTTATGCAGGACTTTGTCAAAAGCTTTCTGGAAATCTAAATAAACCATGTCATATGCTTTGTAATTATCCATTATCAATGTTGCATCCTCAAAAAAATCATACAGGTTAGTTAGACACGATCTCCCTTTCCTAAAACCATGTTGACTGTCTCCCAGGATACTGTTAACACATAGGTAATATTCCATTTTGGATCTTATTATAGGTTATTTTATTTGGTTAAATTCTGAGTTTTAATTCAAGTTGCCCTTAGGCATAGGTGAAGAATCACAACAGTCTTTTTTAGTATCAATAGTTTGTATTATGTTGTATATTAATCTGATATACTGTATACTGTGTAACTGGTGGAAAACTGCCTAAAATAGTAATGAGGATTCACGCTACCATCATCCCTCTGCTAATTACCACCCAATTTCTCTCCTCCCATATTTCTCTAAGCTCCTTGAGCGTCTAGTCCACTCACGCCTATCACACTATCTATCCGCTAATTCACTTTACCCCCGATTTCAATCTGGCTTCCGTCCCTCCCATTCCACTGAGACTGCCCTCCTCACTGTCCTAAATCATCTGTCCCATGCTGGCCTCTCTTTCTCTGTCTTTGTTGATCACCCCATCCTTCTCTCCACTCTTTCTAACCTTGGTATCTCTGGCACACCCCTTCACTGGCTGCAGTCATACCTGTCTGTACGCACCTCTGCTGTTGCTTTCAACAGCCTCACTCCTCTCCCACCCCTCTGACTGTTGGTGTCCCCCAGGGCTCTGTCCTTGCACACTTGCTATTCTCCTTGTACACCTCAACCCTTGAAGCTCTCATTTCCTCATTTAACTTCCCTAATCTTTTCATTGCTGATGACACCCAGATTTTCTTTTCGTTCCCCTCCTTTACCCCTGACCTTGCCGCCCATATATCAGCTTGCTTGGTTTCTGTCCAGTTTTGGATGGCTTGCCGATACCAACACATCAACCCATCAAAAACTGAAATCCTTTTCTTCCCCTTCCCCTCCTTACCCCCACCCTGCCCCACCATCTCATTCCCTCCCTTGTCCTTCATTCTATCCTTCTCTGCTCGTAACCTAGGCGTTATCTTCGACTCCACCCTCTCCTTGCTCTAAACTATAATACATTTATTATATACTGAGTTTTAAAAGGAAAACAAATTACTATATACATGCAAGCATCTTCAGATAAAATATCACCACATTAGAATTCAGCCTGTGTTTGAATGTCGCATCCTCTCATGAGAACACTTTCATAACAACCATGATATTTCTTTTTGGTGTAGGATGGTTTGCACAATTAATAAAACTAGGAAATCAATAAAGACACAAAAGGCTACATCTACTAAATTGTCAGAAGCAGTGAGCTTAGCATTCTTCAAAGGAGATTCAGTTCCCAGTTGCTAGGCCTTTGACTAATGAAGGAAATGTGAGGGCTTAATTGTAATTAAAAAGCCTTGGAAAATGTTTTCTTAACAGATTGCTGCAGACCTTCTGCCTAAAGGTTTTTCTTTTTTAATAATAAATTAATGGTGGTAGCTTCTTAGTGCCACTGTGTCAGAGGGGGAATGTATCTGGGCACATTTTGCAAGAATGTACATGCACACTCATTCACAAAAATATCTCCACTGCATTGGACGAACGGTTCATTGTGCTAGTGGAGGCCAAGAGGATAAACTTCCATTACTGTGTAAATCTATGCATGCAGAAGAGATTAATATTTAATGCCAGCTCATCTCATCGAAAACTGTTTGTATTGCAGGTTGAGTTTTTCAGTGACACCAAATGCTGAAATTGTACTTTTTTGCTTTCTTTCTCTCTTTTGTAATACTTAAAGAAACTTTGTAACAGTGTGGCAGAGCAAAGCTCTGCCCTTTTTAAATTGGCAGGGATGGGGTTAATTTCCCCTACCTGCCTGGGTTTATTATGTTCAGGTGGCTGGTGTTGATTAGTTGATTAAATGATTAACTTAATTAATGATCAATCAGCACCCAGCCACCTGACATAAAAGGAGGCCTCTGCTTCTCATTTGGGTGGAGGGAGCTGAGGAAGCAGGTTGGTGTTTGTTGGTGTTTGTTGGTGTTTGTTGGTGTTTGTTGGTGTTTGTTGGTGTTTGTTGGTGTTTGTTGGTGTTTGTTGGTGTTTGTTGGTGTTTGTTGGTGTTTGTTGGTGTTTGTTGGTGTTTGTTGGTGTTTGTTGGTGTTTGTTGGTGTTTGTTGGGTTTGTTGGTGTTTGTTGGTGTTTGTTGGTGTTTGTTGGTGTTTGTTGGTGTTTGTTGGTGTTTGTTGGTGTTTGTTGGTGTTGCCCTTGTGCACTTTATTTTTGTGTTTATTTATAATAAAATTAGGATTTTTTGAACTGCAGTCTGTCTCTGGGCCTCTCCACTTGCCAGCCTGCCACAAACAGTTTGACATGTTTCCACAGAAATTCATTCTTGATGTTTTCATTTCATTATGTCCCATGTAAGTCTATTGTCAGAGCACATACTGTGTTTTGTATGACATGTTTAAGTAGCATGGGTAAAATGGCTAAAATCTGCAAAATGCATCAGTTCTACCCCTACCCATATGCTGGAAATACTTATACCACAGATATGTGGACATTTTAACATCACAAATTTGAAAAGCATTGATTTGGAAACATATAAGCTTGTATGCTATATGAACTACTAACCTTAGTAGAGTTATTGGTAATGTAAACTACGCTGTAGCTCTTAAGAATAGTAACTCCTTCAACATTGATCCCTATATAAACTGCAGGCTTCAATAAGCCTTTTCATAAATCAGGGTATATACACCACTCAGTACTATAGATTTTTTTAGTCAAAGCCATTGTGCTAATACTACTCTCTCTACAGATGTTTTTAATTGACTGAGCCCTTTCAGCAAGTGCTGTGGTGCGGTACCATATGGACTGTATTATCAATGGTTGCATATTTTTGTTAGGTGATTTTGTACATGTTTATCTCTTATCAAATGCTGATTTGGGACTAATATCTGGCTGAAGTAAAAACAAAGTTGCATGTTTTATTTTGTTTTAAAATTTATTTACACATTTTAAGACATTTAAGATCAATACGTTCTTTTTTATGGAGGCACTTACCAGCCTTAAATCTTTAAAAGTGCTATTTAACCCCATATACATACTCCCAGGCACATTAGTGTATTGGATAAGTGGATGTAAATCCTACCTCAAACGGTATCTGGTTCTGAAGTCGTCTGTTCACAGAGCTTATTGACTGTGGATTTGAACGTGTTTAGAATTTCACATGGGGTAGTCTGGAACCTCACAGAAAAAATTAGCTTTTATAAAGTCATTTTTTATAAATACTGTAACCAAGTGCTCCAGTCTTTTTTTTTTTTTTTTTTTTTTTTTTTTTACTAGAAATGAGCCAACCCAAGTGTAGTTGTTAATTTTAATTTGACAAGGAGTTGATGATTCGATCTGCAACTGTAAGTAACCTAGCTTTAGAAGCAGGTCTACAATGTTTTCTTTGTGGTAGAATGGTTGCCTTTCTCTAGGGTAAGTAAATATTTCTTGATTATTAGGAAAACAATCACATTGGGGATCTGAGTTAGATGTTTAGTCCCATAAGTCTTTAAAAAATGCAGATGCCGGATTTATACAGTGCTGTAGAATGTGAGTGCTTGAAGTACAGTTTCTAGGGGGGAGGCCCATTTGAAAGCTGATAGCTTGCTTTCCTTATCAGAATATACTATCTGCAATCTCAAATGTCCAGAGGTGCTTTTATCAGTGCTTCAAGCCTGCTGGGGATGAATTTTCCCCACTCTGAGGGAGTATTTTATTTCCTTATATTGCATCAGACCTATCAAACTTCAACACCAAACGGCCTTCCAAGTAGACACAGAACACTGAGCAGGCTGCATTATGATGTAAATCAAAATACAGCCCCTTATACAAAAGCAAATGCACCCAAAAGGAATCCATTTCACAGTAAGTGGGTGTATTTTGTAAATTAACTTTTTTTTTCTTTTTGAGGTGAAACTGAAGGCCTTCACTTACATCATATCAAGACTTCAGGGTCTGAATTACTGCACTGAGGTCAAGCACAAACCTTCAATATCTGTTCTATTGATACTGAAGGTTTGCTCTCACTTCTTAATAGATGGGCTGTGTTTCCTGCAGCATTTTGAACTACATAAACGATAAAGTGTCAGTGATATGTGGGCAGCTGGTGTTTATTTAGTAAATGATGTGCCTGTTATTAGAGAGGAGACAGGGCATGGTCGACTGTAAATACACGCTCTTCCCTTACATCTTACAATTGTCCAAAGGTCCATTGAGACATAGGGATTTCTGAAGGAAAGTGAGAAAAAAGAATCTGGCAGTGACAGCATTGGGTGATTTTTGTCTGGCAGGTACATGGGATGGAATGTTCTGTAACTTTGTCCACTGTAGAAACTCTTTTTATATAGGAATAAAGCAGATAAAGGTGCTTTTCTGTTGTGTTATAAAGGTTCTATCCATATTAAAACAATGTAAGTAATTTTAGCTTAAAATAAATGAATAACTACATAAATATTGGCCTGTGAAAATAGTTACCCACAACAGAAAGAAATAATGAAATAATCTTTGAACTGAATAGTACTTGCCTACATTTTTTTTGTCATAAAGATGGCAATATGAGGATGTGAAGAGATTAAACACCCACTCTTTGATCAACTAGCCCATGGTAATGAAACTCTGAGTGCAGTCACACACAAACATACAATACAGTGTGCTACAAGATTATCAAGGTCATTTTGCAGTTTTGTCTTCCTTTTTAGTGGGCTAACTATGTGGAAAATTTAACTTAGAAAGGAAATTTAATCTGAGCATATGCCACAAACACAACCATATCTTGTCCTATCTGACATTGTTTGGATGTTGTTTTTATAAAACTATGCATCTTTGCAAGCTCACTGTTTACTACATCCTCAATGCAAATTCATTAACTCCCAGGCTTGTGAGCAATCATTCAATAATCATGAGAAACTCAGGTCTTCCTACACCCAATATGACCAGCTTCTCCTCTGAAACAATAATTAATTCTGGGTTCATATCTCAGCTTCTCTTTGGATGCATTATATACAGTATACTTTCATAGACCATTTAAAGGGAGATTTTGTAGTTCTGTGCATCGCATCTCACAAAATGTTTAATGTCCTACTAGCAATTGGTGGGAAATATTTGTCAGATTTATTATCAGATTTTCTCTACCAACATGGACAATGTCATATTGAGTCATAATGGGGAAATAAAGGAGATTAATGATCATATATCCTTTACACTAAAACTCAGCTTTGGTTCAGTAAGAAATCGTATAATCACCCAGATTAAATCCAAGTAGTATCACACAGCTGTAAAAGAAACCATGCTGGTTTGGATGATCTGAGCTCTTAGAGACAAAAGTATAACCAGCTGGTTATAAAAAAAAACATAGCAGGCAGCTTGCTAAAACGAGATGGAAATGTAAAAGCATTGTTTGAGACGAAGGCACTCACTGACCCGTGTGTGGGTTCAATTAGCATTTGCAAATTACACCTGCTTTCTAGCTGTTGTTCATGAGAATGCCTCGGAGGGTACAGTCTGTGATAAGAGTTGTTGTTGATGTTAATGAACATTTGCTGCAATATTTAAATTGGCATACAGAGCTGTGAGTGCACTGTGACAACTTTGTAGCATTCATAAAAAATAGAATAAAACAGAAGCTTGGGACTTGTGCAAAGAAACCGTAATTAGCATGACACTTTGCCCTATCATTTTTCTTAATGTAGCAAGGTTTAAAATAAAACAATCAGAGCCAGTTAAGATCTCTTTGTTCTGGGAAGGATGCAATTGTGATCTGTTATTTTTATAGGACAGTTCTCTTTACTTGCCTAAGATATATATATATATATATATATATAGAGATATATATATATATAAATATATATATATATATATAATTAATATATATATAGAATAATATTATATATTTTTTTTTCTTATCTAGATTATTTTTTAAGATGTTATTTATTAGAGAATTGGAAAATGGGATGAGTACAGCTTTTGAAAGAATGTCTGTGTGGGGGTGCATGGTTGCATTTGTCACAAAATACATCTAACAAAATATTTCAAAGTCATTTTCCAGTGTTTGTTTTCTTGAAAGTAATGTTTAATTTCTGCTTTGTCAGAACAACTTCTTGTGATAATCTTTCTAATGCACTGTTTCTTTATAAATACTCTTACAAGGTTTACAGTGGCACTAATTTGTGTTTCTAGCTCTTATACCCGATTGATGATCTGCCACTTTATGCACCGTGAAATTAGCTTAAACTAATCAACAAGCTTTGTCTCGCACATATAGCCGGCATTGTTTGAATGGAACTTGTGAGAGAATTTGTGAACTAAAAAGTAAGTTTGTCTTATATTAAGTACGTTTTTTAACACTTAACTTGTGGCAAAGTGGTGAATACGTGCAGGTGAGTGCAGTGCAGAGCGGATTAATCACACAGACGAATGATTTCAGGTGCAAGGGTGTATATTAATGATTATATTGTCCAGAGCCTTATGGCAAAACCTGCAAATAATAACAATGATGGAAGTGGTACAGCGGCGTGTATCCCTCCTGTTTGTAATCCCACGGGTTTGACTCGCAACCAAAAAGTCCCGTCTTTCCTCACCCACACAAAACATAAACACAGACACAGTTCCTATAGTGCGTGAATTAAGTGCTCGTGATGCAAAGACAGTTCCAGAGTGAAAAGTGAGTGTTGCTGTCTGGGTTAGTGCTGCCTGCGGCTACAGCTCCGGATCGTGCGAGTATTCTTTAACGACAAACAACACAAAACAAACAGTGTTACGAGACAGACGAATACACAGAACACTCACGGTTTCTATTTCACAATTTACGGGCTCCTTCTAGGTTTTTTTACTAACCATCTACAAAGGAACAGATCACTGAAGCGACGCCCCCCTATTTATACCCTCGCCCACTCCACTTATACCCACCCCTAGGTTAACGAGCGCATCCGCTCCTCCAATCCTCAGATGCCACGCCATCTACCTTCTGGGTCATTGAGCTTGAGTGCCGTAGCTCTGCCCCCTTCCTAAATGGCCGACTTCCACCTACCCTATGGAATAAATTGTCTTACCCTTTGCATAAGGTTACTCTGTTCTTTCTTACTACTGCCCTCACAGGTCGGGAAGGAGATCTTCTAAGCGTCATTCAATCTCTGTCACAAAACTGCATGTTGTTTTTTAAAGAAGCCCGAAACCCATGCCGGGTTGAAGACATGGGAAATTATCTCACAGTCATACAGTAATTCAGTAGCTGTTCTCCCTGCTTAGTCTAGGACACTGCCTTGACACACCTCGTCCTCTTCTCCTGCTTTTGCACTTCAGTGACTACAAACTATCTCCTTTCAGCTTGAGAGCGAGCCTAACTGAGACCAAATCCTCTTCTTCCCTGTTGTATTTGCCCCATGATATCAGTGATACGAACAGCAGCCTTTGCATCTTCCAACATGTCCTTTGCTGCCCAAATTCTCCCAGTTCTCACTACGGCTGCTTCCTCCCTCTCACACTTGTCTCGTGATTGAGTGCCATTTCCAGCTGAACCTTAGTGCACTTATTCCTCATAGAGCTGAGACTGGCAGCTAGCAGTTTCCCTTTACTGTAAAGTGCTGCCTTGCTAGGTATCATCGAACTTCCAGCTATTTCCTAATGTAATGTATGTACTATTTCAAGTCTCTACTGTTGACAGGAAAACCTTGTACGCAGTAAGCGGCAACAGCAACCCTGGAAGATGGCCAAACTGAAAGCACCAGACATTAAGCTTGCCTGATGCACTGCTGTTGATCCTCTTCAGCTCTTGCACTGCTTGCTGTCTCACAACTACCACTTGGACTCTATCCTTTAAATCCCCATTGTACCACCTACCAAGACTCTTTACTGCCTTTTCTAGCACTGTTAGATACAGAATACCTTATCATCTGCTTTGCCTTTGATGATGGAGATGTTTCTCGACTTGGCGGGCTTGAACTGCATATGTGAAGGCATATGTGCTGGCTACCTTTGTAGTTATGGTGGTCATGTCATCCATGTATGCTCGAAGTGCATGCCAGATGTGCTCAAGCATCCCGGAAAGCCTGGGATACCAGCTTTCTGTATGGAGGTGTCCATGCGGTTCTTCAATTGATAAGTTGACAACCTTTGTGTCACAATGCTGAATAATATCACCCTCCACATTTAATACGGAAATTGGATGGAATTGGTCTATGGTGGTAGATTATTTTCCTTTGTGGAGAAAGACCCCTCCTCCTCTACACCATACCTTGGGGACTACCTGTTTTTTTAGCGCCCCAAGCACACTCTTTTAAACATTGTATGGTACACCATTGGGCCCAGGTGATGACGAAGCAGAGTCCTCCATTTGGTATGCTGGTGGATTAATAAGTAGAATATCAGAGGGAATTGACATAGGCACCTATCTTCATGGATCAATGTGTGTCTCTTCAATATATGACCAACTCTGGCTTAGTTGCTGTAAGTATACCATTATTTTTGCTGGTGAATAAGCTCTGCACAAACTTGAACAGATCTTTATAAAGGCTGGTTCGTGCATGATCCTTCTTTTTACAGCACTTCCTAGGTGCTCCTCTTTGTGCAACTTCATCAGCTTTGTAGAAGACTGAGGGCCTCTTCTGACTTTCTTCAGCCCTACTCCACTGTTTCCTCATTTGCCTCCTTTTTCTCCAGGCTTTCAATCTCCATCTGCCATCTAGACTTTGCTGAAATCATTGTTATTCAGTGCTTTTCTATCTTTAATTCCAAACCTCTCAAATCAATACGTGTAGATGGTATCACAAAATTTTTCCAGTTTCCTTTCTAATGGTCCACATAACTTTTCCAACAAAAAGCAGATATCTGTGTCAATCAAGCCATTTTCTCAGAGGCACTTGGCCATTTAAGCTGGTTCAACTGATTAGGCTCACCAGGATCATTGGTTTCATCACCAACTGTACTGTAATTGATACTACTATAGTTTATAAAAGAGGTACTGATATTCTGCAAACTGCGGTGTGCATCCTGTCACTGGATTTCACTTGCCTGACTTGACTGGCCCCTCCATTTATGATTCTTCTAAGTGGTTGCCAAAATCTCATAAAGGGCCTAGAAATTGCACTCTTTAAGTTAGGTACTGTGGCAAAGTGGTAAGTAGTGCACAGGTGTATAGGTGATGCAGTGCTCAATTCAACAACAAACAACAAAGTACTGGTGAAATGATGATGTTTATTTATAATCCAAATGTCACTTGACACAGCAGTAATAAAGGAGGACCGGCAATACGCAATGATGTGTATTGCTCAGTGAAATAACCATAGTGTTCAGTCCTGAAATAATAAACACTGTGTAAATGCACACAGAACACAAACACAATATTTTAAACGTGCTAATAATAGACTTGGTGTCTGTATGAAGGTGTCCAGTCTCATATCTAATTGCTGGAATACTGGAGTTAATTTCTATATTTAAGTTGGCGTACTAATAGTTTGATTGCTTTTCCCCCTGATTCATAATGGGTTTGTTTTAATCTGTATAGTTATGTGACAGGTATGTCAAAGTGGTGACAAACAGTACTGCAGGGCAAAAAGATGCTGCGGCACCATTTATTTTCAAACAGAAATAAAATAAAGATTGAAACAAAAACACACTGCTCACAGAGCAAAAATAAAAGTTTAAACACCAAACAAAAATCACGAACACAAAAACTAAACACACAGGTCAGGCTGGGCAGATCACTTTCACTGATTCTATGTATTTTTTTTGTCTCGTTTCCCCTTTTTCATATACAGGGCTCCAGGCCCTGTTACAAGTGCATATTCTGTTTATTTTTTATTATAAATGTAATTAACCTCAAATGTAGCTTTTGTCATTTCTGCAGAAGGATACTTCCATGTTTTCTCTAATTCCTTAATTTCTCTTTCATGATTGCTTACCTTTTCTAAATCTTATTTTTGTCGTAGATGTCATTTTAATCAATTCACCCCTTATATATGCTTTAAAAGCTTCTCATATCACTGAGCTGTATTGTGTTGAACCTATGCTAATATTAAAGAATAATTCAATTTCCTTTGAAAATATGGCAGTTTGAGCCAAGTCCTGTAATATACTAGCATTTAATCATAATTTCTGTGATTTGTCTGGCTTCCTCCCCACATCCATTATAAGATCCACATTCGCATGGTCAGATATTGCAATAACTCCTATATTGCATTTGCTGACACCCATAATTAGAGTTGGAGATTAAAAAATAGTCAATTCTAGATGACACTTTGTGCACTGAGAAATAGAAAGCATGATCCCTTTCCGTTGGATGTATTTATCGCCATATATCTATCAGGCCATGCTCGCTACATAGTTCTACCAGCCCATTACAGTACCTGGGATTCTTAATATTCCCTGATGTTGATTTATCCAGAAACCTGGGTCTGGTCTGGTTCAAATCTCCCCCTGTAACTACAGGCAGGTCTCCCAACTCCAAAATCTGTTTCCATACATTAGCAAAGAACCCTGGGTCCACCAAAATAGAGAAAAATATAAATTTGCCAGAATTAAATTATGGTTGTTTACTGTTGCCAATAATATCAATACTCTTCCTTTGTTGTCACTTATTTCTTTCTAGATTGCCACATTTAATAACACTGCAAAAAGTATTGCTACTCAACTTTTATTTCAAGCAACGTGTTTCTTGTAAAAGTAGAATTTCTGCTTTTTTATGTTTACGGTAGATTTGTACTTTTTTCCTTTTAACATGTGTATTAAGACTGTTAATATTCCATGCTACCATTTTAATAATACTGTCTAACATTTGTTAAGGAAGTATGAAAAGCCCGGTGAGATAGCAAATGGTAGGGGTCTACTTAAATTGCGGTAAATTTACATATATTTCACGGGTATGTTGTGGAATAAAATTAGGATTTCATGGACATCTAAATAAACATATGTAGACAGTATTTCAGAACACTATAAAGCCTAAAAATAGTGGTTCTTGCTTCCTTACTAAAACAGAGTGCTGTCATTTATTAAAGGCAAGCATGCAGCATCACCCTGCAGTTGACTTGCCCATACATTGAGACTGCACGATCTGCATCCACTGAATTGGTTGGAAGTGTAAGGCAAAGCTTTGCCAAGTTATACAGATGTGGAACTTGATTAAAAACAGCCCCAAAACTCGGTTACCAAAGGGAATCTGGTATATTTTAATAAGGCAATGTATGTAGCATGTTCATTGTCATGTTATTTGGCCCATCCAATGATGTATTTTATTAGTGTCGAACAAAGAAAGTGGCTATTGGGGTCTAAAATTCCAACTGCAAAAAAGTAAGCAGCAGATTGAAGCAAGGTGGCTATGCTAGATAGTTTTAGTACTGATTTAACTTGCAGACAGGAATACTTTTTATCTGGGCTGACTTTCCAGTTTGGTTTCTGAAAGCTGTTTATTTTACTTTCTGTTCAGCATCCTCTGTAGTAGGTTTTTGTTTAATGTGTGATTCTGAAGCTAAACAGCGATCAATCGAATTTTCTCTAAAGACACATTAAGATATGCAAAACAATTACCTCAATCCGCATGTGCAGTTTCTTAGGGAAATATCTTCAATCATCAACCAAAATATACTTTGCTTTTTCTGTCGTTAATTTGTACTATTTTACCTCCAATGCTGAAAACTAGATTTTAGCAAACTAAATGAAAACAATGCAGCACCAACTTTGTCCCACACCCTACTGCACAGCACAGGTCACAGAAAAGCAGTAAAGATGCACTGATAGGCTGATTCAATTAGTCACTTTTTGTAAATGTTATTTGTGGACGTTTTTTGTTTGTAAGAACATAAGAACATAAAGTTTACAAATGAGAGGAAGCCATTCGGCCCACCTAGCACATTTGGTTGTTAGTAGCTTATTGATCCCAGAATCTCATCAAGCAGCTTCTTGAAGGATCCCAGGGTGTCAGCTTCAACAACATTACTGGGGAGTTGATTCCAGACCCTCACAATTCTCTGTGTAAAAAAGTGTCTCCTATTTTCTGTTCTGAATGCCCCTTTTTCTAAACTCCATTTGTGACCCCTGGTCCTTGTTTCTTTTTTCAGGCTGAAAAAGTCCCTTGGGTCGACACTGTCAATACCTTTTAGAATTTTGAATGCTTGAATTAGGTCGCCACGTAGTCTTCTTTGTTCAAGACTGAACAGATTCAATTCTTTTAGCCTGTCTGCATATGACATGCATTTTAAGCCCGGAATAATTCTGGTCACTCTTCTTTGCACTCTTTCTAGAGCAGCAATATCTTTTTTATAGCGAGGTGACCAGAACTGGATACAATATTCTAGATGAGGTTTTACTAATGCATTGTATAGTTTTAACATTACTTCCCTTGATTTAAATTCAACAGTTTTCACTAAAACACTTTTGTTAATAAATTTACAAAAATGTTTCACGTGGATGCCCTACAGGATAGCCTTATCTAAATAAAATGGGTAGTCCATGATCACAGTCACTTAATCCCCAATGATAAGGGGGAAAAAAACAACCAATGAATGTTTAAGTGCAAGTTCTGTCATTTCAGACAAGTAAAGTCTGTTGCTGTACAAAAGATTCAGTTTTCTTAGAACATAAGAAAAATTTACAAACGATAGAGTGCCATTCAGACCACCCACCCCCTGCATATGACATGCCTTTTAAACCTGGAATAATTCTGGTCGCTCTTCTTTTGCACTCTTTCTAGAGCAGCAATATCTTTTTTGTAGCGAGGTGACCAGAACTGAACATAATATTCAAGATGAGGTCTTACTAATGCATTGTACAGTTTTAACATTACTTCCCTTGATTTAAATTCAACACTTTTCACAATGTATCCGAGCATCTTTTTAGCCTTTTTTATAGCTTCCCCACATTGTCTAGATGAAGACATTTCTGAGTCAACAAAAACTCCTAGGCCTTTTTCATAGATTCCTTCTCCAATTTCAGTATCTCTCATATGATATTTATAATGTACATTTTTATTTCCTGCGTGCAGTACCTTACACTTTTCTCTATTAAATGTCATTTGCCATGTGTCTGCCCAGTTCTGAATCTTGTCTAGATCATTTTGAATGACCTTTGCTGCTGCAACAGTGTTTGCCACTCCTCCTACTTTTGTGTCATCTGCAAATTTAACAAGTTTGCTTACTATACCAGAATCTAAATCATTAATGTAGATTAGGAATAGCAGAGGACCTAATACTGATCCTTGTGGTACACCACTGGTTACCACACTCCATTCTGAGGTTTTTCCTCTAATCAGTACTTTCTGTTTTCTACATGTTAACCACTCCCTAATCCATGTACATGTGTTTCCTTGAATCCCAACTGCGTTCAGTTTGAGAATTAATCTTTTGTGCGGGACTTTGTCAAAAGCTTTCTGGAAATCTAAATAAACCATGTCATATGCTTTGCAATTATCCATTATCGATGTTGCATCCTCAAAAAAATCAAGCAAGTTAGTTAGACACGATCTCCCTTTCCTAAAACCATGTTGACTGTCTCCCAGGACCCTGTTACCATATAGGTAATTTTCCATTTTGGATCTTATTATAGTTTCCATAAGTTTGCATATAATAGAAGTCAGGCTTACTGGTCTGTAGTTACCTGGTTCAGTTTTGTTTCCCTTTTTGTGGATCGGTATTACGTTTGCAATTTTCCAGTCTGTCGGTACCACCCCTGTGTCAAGAGACTGCTGCATGATCTTGGTTAGCGGTTTGTAAATAACTTCTTTCATTTCTTTGAGTACTACTGGGAGGATCTCATCTGGCCCAGGGGATTTGTTTATTTTAAGAGCTCCTAGTCCCTTTAACACTTCTGCCTCGGTTATGCTAAAGTTATTTAAAACTGGATAGGAACTGGATGACATGTGGGGCATGTTGTCCGTATCTTCCTTTGTAAAAACATGTGAAAAGTAATCATTTAATATATTTGCTATTTTTTTTTCTTCATCTACAATTTTGCCATTTGTATCTCTTAAACATTTAACCTCCTCTTTGAATGTTCTCTTGCTGTTGTAATATTGGAAAAACATTTTGGAATTGGTTTTAGCCCCCTTAGCAATGTTCATTTCTATTTCTCTCTTGGCCTTTCTAACTTCCTTTTTGACTTGCATTTGCAGTTCTGTGTACTCTTTCTGTGTACTTTCTTTTTGGTCCTTTTTTTAATGCTCTGTAAAGTGCCTTTTTTCGCTGAATATTTTTTTTAATTGATCTATTAAACCATTTTGGCAATTTAGTTTTACATTTAGATTTGTCTACTTTAGGGATGTAATTGTTTTGCGCCTCTAGTACTACATTTTTGAAGAACAACCATCCTTCTTCTGTGGGTGTTTTCTCTATTTTACTCCAATCTACTTCTGTTAGTGTCTGTTTCATACCTTCATAGTTTGCTTTTCTAAAATTGTAAACCTTAGCTTTAGTCTTTACTTTTGGGGTTTTAAAAAACACTTCAAATGAGACCATGTTGTGGTCTGAGTTTGCCAGTGGTTCTCTGACCTCTGTTTTAGTTATTCTGTCTTCGTTATTTGAAAAGACTAAATCAAGGCATGCCTCCCCTCTAGTCGTTGCCTTGACAAATTGTGTTAGGAAGCAGTCATTTGTCATTTCCACCATTTCTATTTCATCCGTCGTGCTCCCCACCGGGTTTTCCCATTTTATATGGGGGAAGTTGAAATCCCCCATTAGTATGGCTTCTCCTTTGCTACACACATTTCTAATGTCATTGTATAACAGATTATTTTGCTCACCGTCTGAATCTGGCGGTCTATAGCATGCTCCTATTATTATGCCTTTTGAATTTTTGTCCGTTCTTCTGACCCATATTGATTTGGCTTTATTTTCTTTGTCCAGGTTTAACACCTGGGCTTCAAGACTGTTTCTTATGTATAGCGCTACCCCTCCTCCTCTTCTGTCCTGCCTGTCTTTCCTATACAGTGTATACCCACAAATATTATATTCGTCCCCATCACTCTCAGACAACCAAGTTTCAGTAACACCTATCACATCATAGTTACTTGTTAGTGCAGTAGCTTCAAGTTCTAGAATTTTGTTTCTGATACTTCTAGCATTTAGATAAATACATTTAATGGTTGTCTTACCTGAGTTGTTGTCCTTGTTTTGATGCGGTCTCCCTTCTGTTTTTTTTCTTGATTTCTCCCCCCTTCCTTTCTAGTTTAAATGCTTCTGAACCTGCTTGAGGATCTTTTCTCCAAGTAGACTGGTTCCCTTGTTATTTAAGTGCAGTCCGTCCCGTCTATACAGATAGTCCTCGTTGTAGAATGTGGTCCAATGATCAAGATAGGTGAAGCCTTCCCGTGTGCACCACGTCTTCAGCCATGCATTTTGATTAATCATTTCCAGCTGTCCACATGGTCCTTTGCAAGGTGCCGGTAGTATACCAGAAAATACCACAGTTTTGGTTTTCTCTTTTAATTTCCTTCCTAGCTCTCTGAATTTATTTTGCAGGGATTTTGGTCTGTCTCTTCCAATGTTGTTTGTACCGATGTGGACGACTACTACCGGGTCGTCTCCTGTTTGTTCTAGGAGCCTGTCCACGTTCTCAGTGATGTGCTTGACCGAGGCTCCTGGAATGCAGCACACTGTTGTAGTAAGGGGGTCAAAACTGCGAATTGAACTTGCTGTGTTTCTCAATATGGAGTCCCCAACAATCATGACCTTCCTTCTTTTTGCTGTCTGGTCACCACTGTTAATAGGGTCCTGGATGTTGTTCCTTTCGTTCTCTTGTTGTTGGTTCTGCTCATCAAAATTCTGAAGTGACTCAAATTTGTTTATTGTTTTGATTTCTGGTAGTTGTGTTTGATGAAGTTTCTTTTTTTCTCTGCTTATGCCTACCTGAACCCAGCTGTTCTTTCAGTCTGTTAGGGGTGATGCAGACTTCCATGAATTGTGGGTGTGCCAGTTCCTCAAGATCCTGTTGCTGTTGCACTTCTTCCAACTCCATTTCTAGAATACTTACTAGTTTATGCAAGTCCTGGATCACGCGGCACTTTACGCACACTTGGTTTAGCTCCGTTGGGTTTTCTCGGATTTCCCACATCAAGCAGGTTTCACAGATTACTGGCTTGAAGACCATGTTGAGGGTTTTTTTTTTTTTTGAAGTTTAGTTTCTTCTGCAGCTGTCAACCTGTTTTCAAACTGCTTCTAAACTGCTCTGCACTTTTCCACGCCTGTACTTCTCCCACTCGCTGTTGTTTCCACTCTCTGTCACTGGGAAGGTTCCTACAGAACCGCCCTAAACAGCCTTCAAGACAGGCTCCACCCCAGACCCAGGTCCCCTGCTTGCAACCTCAAACCCACTCCTTCCCACAACACCAGCTACACTACTGCTGCAATTGCACCTCAGACTCTTGGATGCTTGCCACAGTACAGAACGGTTATGTGCTGCAATTCCGTGCAGGCTCTCTCCCTTTCGAGGGATCATGGTTACATCCATGAGCAATCCTCTCCAGGTCTTGGCCCTGAAGTAAAAACATTACTTCTCAAGCAAGTCATCCGCCTCATAGAACACACCTCTCAAGAAGAGGGGCTCTACTCAAGATACTTTCTAGTGCCAAAAAAGGATGGGAGCCTTTGCCCCATCCTAGACTTGAGACGAGGAGGTTCCAGATGGTCATACATCACCATATCTTCCATTCAATCCAACTGGGCAACTGTGGACTTAAAGAATGCGTATTTTCAAGCCCCTATTCATCCTGCACACAGGAAATACCTCTGCTTCGCCTTTCAGGGAAGCGTCTTTGAGTTTGCTGCCATTCTGCCTCTGCTTAGCCCCCCACACATTCTCAAAGTGCGTGGATGCCATCCTAGCCCCCTTGCGGCTACAGGGGATCATGGTGTTGAATTACCTAGACAGTTGATCTGCTCCAAGTCACAGAAAGGAGCAGAGGCCCACACAGTGATTGTGAAAGAGCATCACCAAGACTGTGTCTCACCTTTAACGAGAGCAAAAGCTAATTAATACCAGTGCAAAGTGTGGTTTACTTGGGTCTCCGGCTGGATTCCCTTACAATGTGAGCCTACCTGTCGGACAACACAGTGGCCGCCATTCACAACAGTCTAGCCCTGTTTCAACAGGGATCCACAGTACAATTGGTGTTGTGTCAGAAACTATTAGGTTACTCCACATGCACCCAATACAAGTTTGGCTCAGTGCCTTCCAGCTACACACCATACACGAAAGACACCGTCAGCTGACCGTGCCTCGCGTATGCTGGCAAGTCTTCGCTGGTGGAGGCAAGCCTCTCACCTGCACGAAAGTGTAAAAACGGGAGTGATCCATATTCGTCAGATGATGATGACGACAGACGTATTCAACTCTGGTTGGGGTGCGGTCTGGGCAGGCAGAGGAGTCTACAGATCCTGGTAGGGTCGATGGACGTCCCTGCACATAAATACACTGGAACTGCGAGCTGTTCACTTCGCTCTCTAGCATTTCTTCCCACTGCTCCAGAGGAGACATGTCCTTGTCAGCATGGACAACATGTCAATAGTAGCATATGTCAACCGTCGGGGAGGACTTCGGTCCCTGGGGTTGCACCACATAGTCTTTCAACTATTGACCAGGGCAAAGAGACATTTGCTAGGGGTGTACCTAAATTGCGATTTCATGGAAATCGTGAAATTGAAGGGTCACCGTGAAATTCACCTCTTTTAGGGGCCAATGTATATGGACACGTACGGAGAGAAAAAAAGAAACCTTGTTTAAATGAACTACTGCACAACGCAAGCAATGCAAACTATGTATCTTCCTTCTGTAGACAGCCCTTTTTTATTCCTTTGCTGTCCTGAGTGCATTGTACTTAAGCAAAAAACTTCCCAGAATCAGCGAGTGGGAGAAGTACAGGCGTGGAAAAGTGCAGAGCAGTTTAGAAGCAGTTTGAAAGCAGGTTGACAGCTGCAGAAAAAACTAAACTTCAAAAAAAAAAAAACTCAACATGGTCTTCAAGCCAGTAATCTGTGACACCTGCTTGATGTGGGAAATCCGAGAGAACCCAGCGGAGCTAAACCAAGTGTGCGTAAAGTGCAGTGCGATCCAGGACTTGCATAAACTAGTAATTATGCTAGAAATGGAGCTGGAAGAAGTGCGACAGCAACAGGATCTTGAAGAACTGGCACACCCACAATTCATGGAAGTCTGCATCACCCCTAACAGACTGAAAGCCACCAGGGAGATACAAGGTCAGAACAGCTGGGTTCAGGTAGGCAGAAGCAGGGAAAAAAAGAAACTTCATCAAACACAACCATCAGAAATCAAAACAACTAACAAATTTGCGTCACTTCAGAATTTTGATGAGCAGAACCAACAACAAGAGAACGAAAGGAACAACATCCAGGACCCTATTAACAGTGGTGACCAGACAGCAAAAAAAAGGGAGGTCATGATTGTTGGGAACTCCATATTGAGAAACACAGCAAGTTCAATTCGCAGTTTTGACCCCCTTACTACAACACTGTGCTGCCTTCCGGGAGCCTCGGTCAAGCACATCACTGAGAATGTGGACAGGCTCTTAGAACGAACAGGAGATGACCCGGTAGTAGTCGTCCACATCGGTACAAACAACATTGGAAGAGACAGACCAAAATCCCTGCAAAATAAATTCAGAGAGCTAGGAAGGAAATTAAAAGAGAAAACCAAAACTGTGGTATTTTCTGGTATACTACCGGCACCTTGCAAAGGACCATGTGGACAGCTGGAAATAATTAATCAAAACACATGGCTGAAGACGTGGTGCACACGGGAAGGCTTCACCTATCTTGATCATTGGACCACATTCTACCTCGAGCAGGTTCAGAAGCATTTAAACTAGAAAGGAAGGGGGGAGAAATCAAGAAAAAAAACAGAAGGAAGACCGCATCAAAACAAGGAAAACAACTCAGGTAAGACAACCATTAAATGTATTTATCTAAATGCTAGAAGTATCAGAAACAAAATTCTAGAACTTGAAGCTACTGCACTAACAAGTAACTAGAAAGAGTACGCGGAACTGCAAACGCAAGTCAAAAAGCCAGTTAGAAAGGCCAAGAGAGAAATAGAAATGAACATTGCTAAGGAGGCTAAAACCAATTCCAAAATGTTTTTCCAATATTACAACAGCAAGAGAACATTCAAAGAGGAGGTTAAATGTTTAAGAGATACAAATGGCAAAATCGTAGATGAAGAAAAAAAAATAGCAAATATATTAAATGATTACTTTTCACAAGTTTTTACAAAGGACGATACGGACAACATGCTCCACATGTCAACCAGTTCCTATCCAGTTTTAAATAACTTTAGCATAACCGAGGCAGAAGTGTTAAAGGGACTAGGAGCTCTTAATATAAACAAATCCCCTGGGCCGGATGAGATCCTCCCAATAGTACTCAAAGAAATGAAAGAAGTTATTTACAAGCCGCTAACCAAGATCATGCAGCAGTCTGTTGACACAGGGGTGGTACCGACAGACTGGAAAATTGCAAACATAATACCGATCCACAAAAAGGGAAACAAAACTGAACCAGGTAACTACAGACAAGATTCAAAACTGGGCAGACACATGGCAAATTACATTTAATAGAGAAAAGTGTAAGGTACTGCACGCAGGAAATAAAAATGTACATTACAAATATCATATGGGAGATACTGAAATTGGAGAAGGAATCTATGAAAAAGACCTAGGAGTTTTTGTTGACTCAGAAATGTCTTCATCTAGACAATGTGGGGAAGCTATAAAAAAGGCTAACAAGATGCTCAGATACATTGTGAAAAGTGTTGAATTTAAATCAAGGGAAGTAATGTTAAAACTGTTCAATGCACTAGTAAGACCTCATCTAGAATATTATGTTCAGTTCTGGTCACCTCGCTATAAAAAAGATATTGCTGCTCTAGAAAGAGTGCAAAGAAGAGCGACCAAAATTATTCCAGGCTTAAAAGGCATGTCATATGCAGACAGGCTAAAAGAATTGAATCTGTTCAGTCTTGAACAAAGAAGACTACGTGGCGACCTAATTCAAGCATTCAAAATTCTAAAAGGTATTGACAGTGTCGACCCAAGGGACTTTTTCAGCCTGAAAAAAGAAACAAGGACCAGAGGTCACAAATGGAGATTAGACAAAGGGACATTCAGAACAGAAAATAGGAGGCACTTTTTTACACAGAGAATAGGGTCTGGAATCAACTCCCCAGTAATGTTGTTGAAGCTGACACCCTGGGATCCTTCAAGAAGCTGCTTGATGAGATATATTGTGGGATCAATAAGCTACTAACAACCAAACGAGCAAGATGGGCCGAATGGCTTCCTCTCGTTTGTAAATTTTCTTATATTCTTATGTTCTAACTGTCTCCTGGAGTGCTGCTGCGTTGGGGCCCCACATCCTGCATTCCACCATCCTTTCGGTTCGCCCTGGGTATTAGCTGCCACGGAAGCCTGCAGACAAATTCTCAGGTTGCCACATGGCGCAGTGGGGATCGGAACTGTCTGGATTACTTTATCTACAGATGGACACCAGATTCTAGATTGAGACCTTTTCAAAGAAGACTTTACCATTTGGCACATCATCCTTTTTAAGGACGAGACTGTCAGCTGTCCTTTTCATGGTCCCTCCAATTTCACTGGAACCTCCCTTTCCATGTGAGGTTGGAACAAAGTACCAAATGGCTCTTATAAATCTCTGTGTAGGTGGCACAAGAGAAAGAAGATATAATTTTTTCATATTCTTGTATTGCTTACTTGGACCATTTGACCAGAAATGTACTGTTTTGATTCCTGTGTGTTTCTCATGGATGTTTTTCATTACTGGTTCCATGTATGCCAAGAATCCTGACGTTTTGGATTCTGTAACTGTACAGAAACCTGACTTTATTTTTTGTGTAGTACATCCTGTTGTGGAAATTTAAGTGAGGCAGGTTCTGTCCATAATGAGCAGCCTGAATCTCAGACTGATTTTTACATTTCCATGACTCTGAAAAGTCAACATGTACAATTACAGCATTTTCACTGTAGCTTTGCACCAAATTTCTGTATTCTTTGCACTGAGATTTTGCTAAACACACGTGTTATGGTTTTAATGACTTTAAATGGTACACCATATGGTGTCATTTCTTGACATCTCTCCCATTGCTTCCATGTTACTTGAGTTGTGTCACATTCTGGGTCTAAAATAATTTCTTTGTCTAGACGTTGCTGACATGTTTGAAGAAAACATGCTTCACTTGCTGGGGAGCAACATACTAACTGAGAGCTGTCTTCGAGTCTCGTTGATTGCACAGCTCTAGATGATTTTAGAACCTCTGGCATTAAACTGCATTTTCATGGTACTGACACAAAAATGTTTGGCGATCTGTGGTTTTGGGTGCTGTTACATAAAGGGCCTTAGAGCACAGAAAGGAGGGTAACTAAGTTTTACTGTTGGGTTTTCTGTGTGCAGGTTGACAAGAAAATCGATGAGGATCCTCCTTTGCTGCTTGTTTTTTTTCCAGTTATGGTATCACGCTTGTCTGTTGTCTGTGTGATACATTCAGAAAGAATTATTTCACTTGATTGGCAATGCTCTGGATGAATGTGGTCTTTTTTGGTTGTGTGTTTACTTTTCCTAATTATTTTGTATGTCATTAAGTTTATTCAGACGGCGATACTACTTGAGGATCTTGCATGATAAAGTCAAGGTCTTCATTTTTTTCTTAGTTATTATTTTGTTTTCCTTCAGTTCTGCAACTAGTGCATTGTGGTAGAAAAGTGTTTTGCTTATGGATGGATTTTTTTAAATTTACTTTTAAGCATTTTTTCTGATCTACTTCAAGGAGATTCATTAAGTCTGTTTAGTGCTTGTTTTGTTCTTTATTGCTGTTTATACTTTTCCTTAGCTTTCTCCACTTTCTCTATTTTTTCCTTTAGCATATTTATTTCACATGAAGGCTTCTTCCTGATTTTGTCTCTAACCTTTTTCCTGAACTCTCCTGTCTGCTACAGCTTGGGTCAGTGGACCAATTTGATTATCTGGACTAGCAGGTGGTGTGTCAGTAAATCTTTCTTGATCCTTACTCTTCCTAGCTTTCTTCTGAGAACATCTTCAAGTCTTTCTCTTGTCTTTTTTCTCTCTCACTGAAGTCTTCTATCAGCTTTATCTTTTCTTCAGATACCCTCTTTTTCCATCTATGTCTTGTTTGGTAGCTCCTGAGCCTTTATGACTATTAATTATCTCCCTCCCTTTTTCTCTGATACTCCCTATTCCTCCATCTCTGCTCCTCTAATGATAACTTGTTTCTGCCCATGCCTGCCTGAAACAGCCATTAAATCTAAGCTAAATTATTTAACTTTTCTGTCTAAAATCTACAGTACACAACCCTTCTCAATTAAAGGCATAATATGGGATACTATAAATTAGTCAACATTTTATATGCACTTACATAGTTTGAATAATCTATATTTTTTATCTTGTACCCAATAAAATGAATGAATGGTTGGTACTAAAAATAGATTACATAAAGGTGTGTAAGTGTTTGTCAACTCCGTAAGTATAGATGTCAACTCTGTCAGGTCACTTTTACACTGTCAAACTGACGGAGTTGACAAAATATTTTTTTTTACGTCTTATCAAAGCATAAGACAAAGCAGTCATGTTGTTTTGCTACAGTTTAGAAGTGACACCAGAGCTTATAAAATTATATATTTTTAATCTTAAATCATATTTTAATTTTAGTCTAAAAGGTGCATGGAGTTAACATGTTATGGTTGTGACTGTGCAAAACAAATTAGTTTGTGTAATTTAACAAAAAATTAAATACATACATGGCCGTATGCTGTCCTGCTTCATAGAAAGACCACAGGAATTACAGAGAGGACCTAAAATAAAAACTAAAACATAAAATAAGTGATATAAATAGCACCAACTAAACGCCAACGGCCATATCGTCCTTGGTTTAAACACATCTGATCCCCCCGGCTAAGGTTCTAAAATTTTTGGAGCTTCCAGAATTTGATGGAATCGATTCTGATTCTGATTTTGATACTGATTCCAACTACCACCCCCCCCCCCCCCCCCCCCCCCCGCCAACCCCCCCAAAAACCCAACCAAATAAACAAGCAAACAAAAAACTTTTTCTTACAAACCCTTTATTTTGTTTTAGAATGTATTATTGCTGGATTAATATACTCAAGAATTAAGTGATAAAAACAAACTATACAGAAACAGAATAAACAAAAACTAAAGGTTCTGAATATTTTGTGGTACCTGATTGTTAATCAAATACTTTAGGACACCTGCTGCAGCTGCTCTGGCTTCTGCTGCTGATATTCCATGGTTTCGGTTTCCGACGATTCCTAACAACAAGTAGACTACTTGATTAGAGCTGTATTTTAAAAGACTATTGAAGATGAAATTCATGGTTGACATTTAACATTACCAAAGAAAGTCACAACGAAAATATCGATCAGGGTATGCTGTGAAACTTGCTAAAAAAAAAGTATCCTCTTATCAATCATAGATGCAAATACCATCAGAATCAGTTTATGATGGACCCACCAATATATTTTTGCCTACTTGTTACGTGCTCATAAGAGTTAACAAATGACAGAAATCACAACCACCTTCGTTCTCATGCACTTTCAATAACGTTTATGTTGTTGAGGACTGATTAAATTCTTATTTGATTAATGACGAGAATGCACATGGGAGGGAAAGTTTATTTTGAACAGCTAATTTTTTGAGCTTATTGCTTGCAATTCCTGACAATTAATTAAATCATTATATCCTAGTTAATAATGATGTGAAACACCTCAACAAAATATTATTAACTTACTTTTAAGTTCTTTGTATACTGTTTGTCTGCCAACAGGCCACTGCTACAAATAAATCTACATATATAAACTGTGCTTTTTGTCATTTTTACAGAATTTAAAGTATTAGAATGTAATATGACACATTAAACTCTCATATGAAATGCCCAGTATATCATTTTTGTAGGATCCTGTGAAGTATGTGTATGTGCTCCCAATTTGAAAAATAGAAAAACAGTGCTGGTTTCAAAGCTGTTTAAAATTCTCTAAAAATATTGATTTTAAATGTATTTTTTTATTATTATAAATAATATCTGTATTAATCATTTTATATTAAACATGGTTTTCAAAAGTACATCCTATGACTTTTGCCATAAACACGGCTTTAAAGCTGCTTTATAGATCGGTCAGTGCAGAGAACCGGGGTTTGGAATAAACGACTGCCATTGCTTTTAAGATTTAATATATATTACAAAAGCATAAATAAGTGCTACACATTTTTTAAAATAAAAATATAGGTAAGTAATGGTATAAACTATTTCTTTATGTATTTGCTTTGCGTGTTTTTCTGTCACAACTTACAGTACCAGAGCAGCTGATTTTTATCTGATGAAATCAAATGATGAAAAAAAAAAAAGATATTCACAATATTACATTGTCCAGAACTGTCAGCAGATAGTCTTTGAAAATAAATGTAAAAAATATTAAATTTGCACTGATACAGTTCTTAAATAAAAAGTAACTCTTATGTAATTCATCATTTGATATGATGCAGAGCTCCAGAAAAAAAGATTGGAGGGTGTGATTTACTGTACAGGGCATCATGGTGATTGAAGTTCTGCATTGGAGGTGACTTTATAAACTTAATAAAGGAATAGGGGAAAAAAAAACATGCACGATAAAAATAGCCAAAAAATAACCAAACCAAAGACAACATTTACCTGTTAGATGCTTTTAAAACAGGCTGGAAAACAAGGGGGAGTATCCTAAAAGTCGCATGCGAGATGCATTACCTATTAAATGTTACCTCATGTTCAATGTACAAATAAAACCTGAATAAAAGCTCTCAGTACAAATCTTGAGCTGCACACCTGTCTCTCTATGCTATCACGAGGTCTTTCCCTCATCGTCAGCTGCACTATTCACAGCAGCCACTGGATTTATTCCAGATCTTCCTGATTTGCATTATTGACAGTAGCTGTAATAAACTTCTGGAGAACATATCAGCAAGAATTTCAGTCAGAATTTGAAAGAAATGAAAGGCCATAGTCTTCAAATTCAGTGAATGTGTTTGAGCAGAAAATATTAAGGGGAGATGCAATCATGCAGTCTTTTTCATGAGCATGAAAACATAATATATTCAAACCAGCTTATTAAACTGACAGTGGTCTGTTTAAATTTGAAAATGGTATAACAATGATCATGGGCTCAGCTGAGAAACTCTCAAATAAGCAAATCTGGTTTAAACTAAAATATACTGTAAATAACACATTCTAAATTAAGCAATAAATACAGCTATACTCAAATAACCTAGCAGAATGTGAATTAATGTGCTAAAAGATGTTGTATGCCCTGTGGCATCTGGAATTGTCTGTTACGTGTCAATCTTTCATAGAAGTTGCTAGCCTGGATGTGATAATTATCATCTAGAATTTAGTTTCTGTCTTAATACTTAAACATATCAATAATTGAAAATGTACAATGAGTTCTATAAGGTAATAAAGAATATTTGGTAGAAGTCAATTAGGGTTTTAGGGTCAGTACCTCTGCACTCTCTTGAGGAGCACTCTGGGATATTAAGTGACCACACAGCAGAGGTGACCACAGGAGAATAGTTTAGGTTTTGATTAATTGAGCAATTTGATTGTATGACTTTCTGTTCCTGTGGCATACCACCTTTAATGTTCACACATACACAATAAAAGCATGCAGAGGTTGAAATTAATATTGAATAATCTTACATATTGAATTCATTTTTAGTATACAGTAGTCTCTGGCTAAGAGAACACCCTTCAGGAAATAAGTGGAGTGTTATCTTAGCTGAAGTGTTCACTAAGACAGTGTTGACCACTGGACACAATATGCCAATGCCAGTCATGATATGAATCAATAAATACAAATGTATTTATTACTTGTGTCATGACTCATGTTCATTAACAGAATAAGTAAGAGAAAATCAATAGGCAGGCATATGTTAATAAACTATAATAATAAACTAACTGAACTGACCTGACAAACTAAATTAACAAAACACCCCTACATACGATAAAAATTCATCAGCGGCTCTAACAGTAATTAAGAATATGAGAATGAATTTGAACAATGGTTATTAAATAACACACCACCAACCTACACACACTTTAAAAAAATGCAGCAGCAGCAGCTCTAGATTACTCATCACTTACAAGTCACTTTTGAAAAGATTAATAAACCATTTGAATTTGAGTTTGATGATGATGAGTTATTGGGTTACAAAACAGTACTGCATCAGTTTTGAATCGGTGAACAACGAATCAGTTCCTGTTCCTTTAGGCGGAGCGTTACAATGGGAAAATTCAGTTTCACCACAAGATTGTTCCCTAAGCTGAAGTGTTCTCTTAGGAGGTGTTCCTATACACGGAGACCACCGTATTGGTGTTTCTACCAAAATACAGCATATTCAAAACTAATTTGTTAAGGTAATAATGGCTCTACAATGTAATATGAAGTAATATTCATCACAACAACTGTGTCTTAAGGAATATGTCAATGTGTATGATACATAAAAACTGTTAATACAGATGATACATCTTTTTGGACACATACAGACACATGTTCTGCAAGTCCTACTGAGAGTTCAGGGCATTATATATATTTTTTACTAATAACAGGAAAGTTTAAAGCAGAAAAGTCATGATATTGTGTATTTCCTACTTTGTCTCGTTGAACTGGATGAGAAAACATAAATCATTCCTGTGCAGGTTTCCCATATGGACTGCAGTGTTTGGCCTTCCTGTGATTTTCAAGAAAGGCACCACAAATAAGTTCCACTCACTAGCCCTTATGAGCCTTTAATGCACACCAAAGTGACTTGCAGGCACAATTAAACTTGAATGCTGTCTAAGATTTTTGATGGACATCGTTACTGAGGCATTTGTCCCCTTCTTGACAAAACGATTCTTCCTCTAGGAAAATACACCTCCAGTGCAATTAAATCTAAGAAATAACAAAATAAATAGAGAAGATATGGTTGAACTATTTGTCCCAGGACCTCACATTCTGGTGCAGAGGGAGCTGCCTCAAAGAGGTGCGACCTCTGACGCTGACTGGGTGATGGAGGACCATCGACCCACCAAAAGTGGATCCTGATAAAAATTTTCCGGATTTGAAACTGGTCCTGATTTACAACTTTATTGCAGATGATGTTCATCCTCCAAGCTTTTTGATCAGATGTTGGTTACTGTTCACCTTTGCAGTGGTTGTAGCTGCTCTGATTCTGATGGAGTGGGCAGAGTATTGAGAAGCTGGTAAGTGAGCTCTTGGCAGTAGCTTTGGTTATACAAGATAAATAGAAGGCAGAAGAAAGAGGTGGATGTTCTGTTGATAAGAATTTAGTGAATATGGCAGAATATGGACATAAAAGTTTGTTTGGTGGAATTGAATATGGTTACCCTCCTGCTTGAAATTCGTAGGTGAAAAGTAAAGCTGTTTCCTGTTTTGATGCAACCTGAAGGCATAATGTGGAATTGGGAAGATGACTGGTGGAATTGCAAGGAAATTCTCCATATCAACTGAATCCAAAAAAAGAACATGATAGCATGCACTCCATTAAAATGTTCTCATAGGGCGTAAAGCAACCTTCCCTAGAATCAATATTACTTGAAGGCGAATATTTGATGTAATGGGCAGGCATTTCATGGTTGGTGGAGGTTCCGGTTTTGGATACCTCGGAGAAGAAGTTTTATAGATGGTTGAGGCTGGAGGTGGGCATGGAGATCCAGATAGAAGGATGTGGAATTGTATCCCCGAAACAAAAAGGAGAATGGTTCATAAGTGCCGATGATCATAGCAGTAGGTTATAAAGTCAAATCAAATCAAGTCTTTTTTTATAGAGCGCCTTTCATGGCAAGTCATCTCAAGGCGCTTACAAAGAACAAAAACATTTAAATACAATAAAACATTAAGTACAATAAAAACAGCAAAACAAAAGAATAAAACAGAACAAAGGATCAGGTTGAAGGCATGAAAGACATATTATTATAAAAAGTGAGTTTTTAATCTCATTTTAAAAATTGTCAAATAGGAGTGTCTCTTGCAGAGCGAAGGAAGAGCATTCCAGTGTTCGGGGACCCTATAGCAGAATGCTCTACCACCTGTCTTTTGCTTTAAAATCCGTGTGACAGTTAGCAGCCCTGCATCCTGGAATCGCAGAGGGTGCCCAGGAACATAGTGGACTAAAAGATTATTCAAATAGGATGAAGCCAAACCATTTAGGGCTTTATAGGTAATGAGAAGAACCTTAAAGTCGATCCTGGACTGCACCGTGAGCTAATAGAGGGCTGCTTACACAGGGGTAATGTGCGCACATTTTTTTGTTCTAATTAGAACCCTAGCTGCAGCATTTTATATAAGCTGCAATCGTGATACAACATGCCTTGGAATTCCGGAGAATAGGGGATTACAGTAATCAATGCTAGAAGATATAAAGGCATGCATCAATGTCTTAGCATCTTGTTGTTAAAGAAAATGCCTCACCTTGGCAATATGTCTTAAGGTGAAAAAACGATACCTTGGTTATTTTCCAAATATGTGGCTCGAAAAAGAGACCAGGGTCAAAAATTAAACCCAGATTTCTCATTTCATTTTTCTGAGAGTATGAGATACTATAAAACCAGATATATCTGTATTGTTTTGTTGATCCCAGAATTATTACCTCTGTTTTATCTGAATTTAACATAAAAAATGTGTCTGACACTCATAACTATGTCAGCAAGACAGTTTGTCAGAATATTTATAGATGAGGCGCTACCTGGTTTTAGAGACAGATGTATTGGGTGTCATCAGCATAACAATGAAATGTTACCTTATGTCTACAGACAATATCACCCAGGAACAGCATTTATAAAGAAAACTAAATTGGTCCGAGAACAGAACCCTGTGGGACGCCACGTGCAACTTCAAATAGAAAGGAAATATCTTCCCCAATTTTAACATATTGTTGCCTATTTGAGAGAGATGATTTAAACCAGGACAATATACTGCCTGTCAATCTCACAAGATGTTGAAACAGTCAATCAGGGTGGCATGGTCAATGGTGTCAAAAGTTTTACTTAGATCTAAGAGAAAAAGGACTGTAGGTGAGCCTGTGTCCACGGATATAAGGACATTGTTCACCACTCTTACTAGAGCAGTTTCAGTACTGTGTCCTGGGAGGAAACCCGACTGGAATTTTTCACATATGTCATGGGCTGCTAAAAATTAATTTAGTTTGTTACCTATCACTTTCTCTAAGACTGTAGATAGAAAAGGGAGATTTGAAATAGGCCTAAAATTGTTCAGTGTTTGTGGCTCAAGGGTAGTTTTTTTACGCAGTGGTCGTACTACAGCAACACTGAAAGACTCAGGAACAGTGCCAAATGAGAGCTATTAATTATATTTAAGACAGTGTTATTTATTTTAGAAAAAATATGTTTGAGCAATTTAGTAGAAATGGGGTCCAAATCACATGTGGTGGTTTTAGTCTTACCAATTAGGTCAATAAGATCTGTTTGACTGATTAAAACAAAAGAATCAAAGGTGTGGTCTGATATAGCAGGACCCGGGCAAATCACTGTGTCTTTATTGCTGAGCGGCCTGTTTAAGTTGTCAGTAGTATTAGAAATCTGATTTCTTATATCATTAGTTTTTTTGTTGAAATGGTTATTAAAATCATTGCTGCTAGCTGAAGGTGGTGCACCCAGAGAGCGTTCTTTCTGTTGATTGGTTAGTTTGGCTATTGTTTTGAATAGGAAACAAGGATTTTCTTTGTTTCTATTAGGTTTGAGTAATAAGATGATCTTGCTGAAGACAAGGCTGCCTTGTATTTCAGAATACTGTCTTTCCAAGCGAGAAGAAAGACTTGCAGTTTGATATCTTTCCATTTGCATTCTAGTTTTCTGCATGTACGTTTAAGTGCATGTGTAATTTCATTGAACCATGGAGAAAATCTTGTAACAGTAATTATTTTGTTTTTAATAGGGGCAATAGTATCAAAACTAGTGCTCAAAGTGGTATTCAGTAATCCACCAGCATATCCATTGACTCGAGCAGGCAGTGCTTCCAGAAATAAATCAGTAATTTATTATGAGGGCGAACTTTAACAAAGCACAGTGATTTTTTTTTGATCAATTGTTTTTTTTTTTTTTTTTTTTTTTTTTTTAATAACAGAAATAAAGCAAACAAACAAACAATAAAAAATAAAATAAACTATTTACAACATTGCCAATGCTTGCACCTTAAAATAATAATAAAATAACTAAGAAAAAGTTTCTACAATATTGTTATCTAAAAATAAAATTACACACCAAAAATAGAAGCTAGTATGAAGGCAATGGAAAGGAAGCCCATGTCATTTAAACATCAGCGTAGCCAAATCGGCAGCAGTTGCACTTCATGCCTGTATAGTTGTCAGACGTGCCTTATTAATCCTGGCTATGGATTTCTTGGCTGCAGTTAACCCTGCCAGAATTATCCTGCTCTGGTGTAGAGAAAGGCCCAGGGACGAGTCATCATTCAATAGAAATACAACCAGATTTTTTATGATCCGAACCTCCGTCAGCTCAATAACAGTTTGAGCTACACTGTCCCAGAACACAGCCACAATCGGACATTCCCAAAACACGTGTAGGTATGTGCCCACTGCACCAGTTTGACAAACTGCACAGAGCGGACCTTTTCATTTTAAACAGTATGTATGGAGTAGCATATGGATAAGTTTAAAATGTATTAATTGGTGAGCTGAGTTCTTGGAAGCTAAAAACATATTGTTCCATACATTGTCCCAATCAGGAGAAAGCCCAGCTTTTCCATTTCACACTCTCCAGTTTTTGTAACTGGCAGAGTATTACATAATTGTTTTAGCAAGTGTCCATAGATAGTTGAGTGTCCCTCGTGAACAGCAGTCTGTCACCAGCCAGTATATCAAAGGATGAGGACATACATCTGAGTCCCAAGGAACCCCATAGGCACGTAAAGCAGACCTTAGTCTTAAATATAGAAAATAAGAGAACTGGGAGAGAGAAGTCTTCCTTGAGTTCCTGGAACATTCGAAGGCCTTTACTGAAAAATATCTTTAAAACTATGCACACCACTATTTGACCAGACAGGGTATATAAAAGTTTTAAAAAATATAAAAGTATAAAAATATATGTTTTTCTTGGGGGTGCCAGTAAATAATAAGTCCTGTAGTCTATGTGGGTGAACTATAACTGCTTCCAAATTGCACCAGGCAACCTTTGAGTCTATGTTGGTCCATGTTTTTAAGGCTCTAACTTGAAAAGCCCAATAGCATAGTTTAAGATCAGGAAGAGACAATCCACCATTGACCTTTGTGCATTGTAGTACTGTTAGACGAATGCTGGGACGTTTTCCAAATAAATTTAGATATAATAGAACTGGCTTCCTTAAAAAAAAAAGTAGGATAGGGGGATAGGGGTAACATAGAAAATAAAAAATTAACTCTCGGTAATATGTTCATTTTAATCGTGGCTATCCTGCCTTGTAAAGATAAATGCAAGGGAGATCATCTCTGCAGGTCTTGTTTAATTTTGTTGAATAAAGTAGTGTAATTAACTTTGTTTATACATTACAGAGAGGGGTGAATCTGTATTCCCAAATATGTTTATTATCAGTTGGGATTGTAATAGGGAGTACTGCATTCTTTGCAGCTAGATTTAGAGGCATTAAAATTGATTTAGCCCAATTAATTTTATAACCAGACATACTGCCAAATTTAGTAAATAGTACTAGACAGCGAGGAGTTGATTCTGAAATATTTGAAAGATATAAAAGAATGTCATCTGCATAAAGGGAAATATAATGTTTTGAGCCTGCAGTTGTTATTGGAAAGATATCTATACTTTGTCTAACAGCTTGAGCTAGCGGTACCAACAATAGAGCAAATAGCAATGGGGAGAGAGGACATCCTTGACGTGTTCCCCATTGAAGTTTAAAAGGGGAGAATTGACAGCTACCAGTCATCACAGATGCCAAAGAATTGTTATATAGTGCTTGAACCATATGAATAAAACCTGGACCAAATCCAAAGCATTCCAAGACCAACCAGAGGTAGTGCCATTCAATTCAATCGGATGTCTTTTCCGCATCCAGGGAAAAAAGCTGCACAAGATTCAGAGGAGGCAGCATCACAAAAGACATGTAGCAATCTACGAATATTGTCAGAAGCTAGACGCCCTCTCATGAAGCCTGTTTGATCAAAGTGGATCAAACTACCAATATGTTGTTCTAATCTTGAAGCCGTGACCTTAGCATAGAGCTTTGCATCCGTGCATATAAGGGAAATTGGACGATAACTGGAACTTTCATTTGGATATGGTCTCTGATGTATATAATTTGAAACAGTATTTTTGAAATGTTTTATTAATTTCTTTAGGTAAGTGTCACAAAGACAGCTGGAGTGGGTGGAGCAGACCAGAGCCAGGAAATAAGCAACAGAGAGGTGTGGTTTGGTGGAGCTGAACGAATGTTTTTCGCTCATCATTTAATAAACAGAACAGAAAATAAAAAGGTTGTACAAACAAACACAAACACAGGACACAGCACACATCGCCAAAACAAAAATACAAACAAAATGGACTAGACAGACAAACATGGTGAGCAGATACTTTAACTATTATTTTTAACTTTAACTATGCTTTTTATCTTTACCTCTGTCTCCAATCCCGTTCTCCACTCACTGAACAGCCAACCCCGAGTGGGTGAAAACATGCTGCTTTTATGCAGCTGTACCAAGACTTGGTGTACTTGACCGTGTACCAATGACCATATTCTGCTGCACCGCTCCTGGCGAAGGCGGCTGGGGCTCCCCCCCCCCCTCTGGCAGCAAAGGTGGCCGGGGCTCCTCCCCTTCTGACAGTGAAGGGGAAACCAGCAGGTATTCTCCCTCTGCCTGTGGAGGTGGGAGCGACAAGCAGCTTTCCCATTGAGGTGGAGGTGGAACCAGCAGGTATTCTCCCTCTGCTATGGGTACCTGGGCTGTGGATGCTCGGGTTCCTCCCACTCAGGCTGAAGTGGGGCTGGGCACAGGAGGCATTCCTTTGGTGGGAGGGGGCCCCCACTCCCCACAGATGCAGCAGCAATACTGCACTCCCATGCTGCAGAGGAGGGCTTCCCAGCCAACCTCCAGTGGCTGTGGTGGGACCAGCAGGCACTCCTACTCCGCTGGGGCAGGCTTGGGCTGTGGCTGTTTGGGATCCTCCCTCTTGGGCGGTGGCAGAGTCTGGTCTCTCATCCAGAACCACTCTATTTCAACTCATCTGTCCTGTTTTGTGCAGAGTCAGTTCCTGTTTCTGGTCTGTCGTCACCCACTTCGGCTGTCCTTGTGACACCTTATACACCTAGCCCCAAATAAAAAAAATAAATAAAAGCACTTTACAGTATAGCACAAATACAACCACATTAACAAATAATTTGTCAATAAGCAATGAGCAATCTGTAGTGTCAGTGTTGTCAAACCTTAAGTCTCGGTTAACTTCGGACATTGCTTCACCGTTCAGATCCCTTGCTGAGTTGCGTCAATTGCTGAACTAGGACTCCAAAGAGACTGCGAAATCTTCAACTTCCATAGGTGTTTTAAATAGCCAGTGTTTCCCCCCCATGAAACACCTTAACCAGAGCTGGATAAATCAGGAAAGACTTGATCCCCTTCTGATCCTTTCGCCATGTCCCGTCTCTTCTTAGATGATACATTGCTGTAATCCGGGAAAAAGTGAAGTGAGCAGCCACCGTGCTGCAGAGTGGAGCTGGTCCGAGCTCCAGCGACAATGGCTTGGCGGTCGTTGTAATGCAGCAGCTTGAAAATCAATGTGCGCAGCCTATTTCTACGGCCTTCCTTTCCGCTGTAGATGTGATGGGCTCTTTTGATCTCAATAGATCTGCCCTCCAAAGCCGGAATCCATTTAGGAAGATTGAGTTGGAGGAATTTGATAGGGTCATCTTTCTCTTCACCCTTGTCTAACCCAACAAGCCTTAGATTGTTTTGCCACTGTTTGTCTTCGTACTGGACCAGTTTCTCCTGCAATCTATTAACAGTGAGTCTGGTTTCAGCTGACTCCTGTTTGACCACCTGAACAGTTACCTGCATATTGTCAAACTTAGAAGTAAATATTTTCAAATCCTTTTCTCATTAGGGGCTGCAAATCCCTGAACTGTTGTTTCAGCAAATCCACAATGGTGTAGCACACAGCTGTGACTCGGGGAGGTCGGTACTCATATCCTTTAACTTTTTCTTTAATGGTGAGGAACTTGTGTCTTTATCACCTTTCACTGCCATCTCTGATATTTTATAATAACGTTTTATCGAATTAAGTGGCTGAAAAATGCCCAGATAAAGCTTACAGGAAAAAATAACTGTCGGGTGGAAGGGAACAGCAGACTCAGGAGTCCATTCCTGTCTGCAGGTCACGTGATCTCTTAAGCACATTGATTTTTTAATAGAGCTAGGTAATGATCATTCAAAAAGGATGGCTGAGTGGTCAGGAGTGCAAAATCTGTAATTATTAGATTTTGAATATTTAAACCACGGGTGAGAATTAAATCTAAAGCATGATTATGACTATAGGTGACCAGTAACATGTTGGGAAAACCCAAATGAATCTATCAGTGACCTAAAAGTCCTAGCAAAGAGATCTAGATCCACATCAATATGTATGTTAAAATCACCCAATATTAAAATTCTATCATGCTTAACCGTCATTGTAGATAATAATTCAGCAAATTCAGAGAGAAAAAGAGAATTTGGTCTGGGGGGGGGGTCAGTAGATTACTATGATGTGGATAGATTGAGGTTTTTTTTACAGAAGCAGTAAGTAGTTTGAAAGATATATAACCATCAGTATTCTCTAGGTAAAAATCGAGTTCCGAGTTCCACATGAATAATTAGTTGAAACCTTGCTATGTTTTTTGACCAATTTTTTTTTAGTTTGGCTGAAATGCCAAGAACTCTAGCACTTGAGATGCTCAACAGACACCTTCAGGCTATTTGCAAACAACATGTTGGTATGTCTAACAATAGAGTCCCCAATCAAGAGCACCTCACTAGAGGTGGTATCACAATTATCTTCTGTGGTGAGGGGGCTAAATCTATTTCAAATATTGATTTTTGAAGACATAGCTGTGGAAGTCACAGCTCTCGCCTTTTTGCTGAAGTAAGGATATCTATTTCTGAGTCCAGAATAAAAATGTTAATTTGGAAATTTATTTCCCAGAGATCATTGTATTCAGTAGTGGTACATGAAGGGAGGTAGATATCGAGTTACTAGAATTATCATTAGCTGGCAAGTTGATTTTTAATAAATAAAAGCAAGCATGTGTTTAAGTTCGAATTCTGTCGGTGAAACTGATATGACACAGAAAGACATATAGGTTGCTGTGGCAAAATGATTGATAGTGTGCAGGTGCAGGTGATTAAAGAACAGACAGTCAATTGTAATCCAGGTGGAAGGTTTGTTTTATTTATTTTTAAGTCCAATGCCTGATGGCAAAACAAACAGTAAATAATAATGGAGGTAAGTAATAATACAGCGGGGTGTATTACTTAATTTATAATCCCTGTGTCCCCTCGCAAATAATAATCCTGTTATTATTATACACCGACACAAAACACATACACAAGTCTGTTAGTGCTTGAATTAGTGCTAGCGGTGCAAATACAGTTTTATTTGTGACAACGGTGCATTGTTGTCTGGTTTCATGCTGGCCCCTGCCGACAGCTCCGGAACTGTGTTAACTGTCTGGTAACGTACAAGACAAGATGAGACAATACAAACAAACAAAAACACTCTGATTCTTAGTGCAGTGAAAAAAAAAAGGCAGCCTGCAATGCAAGAGGCAGGCTGCTGAAGAAAGGAGAAAAAGAGGCTTTATTTTAGAGCCACTGATTCCACGAAAACGCAAGCCAGCTTTCAACACGAATGCAGGGGAACTGCAGTTGACTCAGAAAAGCTATTTTGAAACATGCTCAGTTTCAAAACAGTCTTACCTTACCGTCTTGAGAAGCAAAAAGAGATGTGGCTTCCGTGGGCTGACTATTTAATCCCTCGTTACGCGGGATTGAGGAAATCACCACAGGAAGGGGCCTATCGACAGCTCTGATATAAAGAGCTCAGTAATACCTACCAATAGAAGGCAAATCCCATAAGTAAATGTTTTGATGGTCATCTTCGAATTGAAAGGGAACAGTTATTTGAAAATATTTCTCTAGGTGGTAGGCGCAAAATATTAATCAGTTACGAGATAATTGATCAATATTACCCCTCAGAGATATCTATGGTCTGGGGAACTCAATTGTTTTGCACAAACTTTTTAGCTTATATAGTTACAGCTCTATGGCATTACATCACTTTTCATAGGTCTATGCATTTTAACATATAGTTTTGTTTTATTTCTAATATGTATAAAATGACTGAGTTATGCCACGTGATATAATTCTCTACTCTACAGGGCCCTATACTCAAGGAGTAATACCTTATATGGTGAAAAACTCAAACAGCATACATTTCCCACCAAATGTTACAGGATGTATCAATCACTGCCTTCTACATAGAACCTATAATCTCCATAATATTTTCTCTTTTTATGTCTCAAGTTTTGCACAGCTCACTCTCTTCTACAGTCCAGTTTGTACATGATCAAATTAATATTTTCCTATATATCAGAAACAACATTAATGACTATTTTAAATGTAACACTTCCATTTCCTATATTAATGTACATTTGTGTGTGTCTGCTAGTTTGTGTGTATGTGTAGCCCTCAGACACTTTTACAAACTGCCCTGCTGTTTTCTGACACCAGGCTTCTACTTGCTATACTTTTTTTTCGTTTAGTACAAAAATGGCCTTTTCTTTTCTTCACGCCTTTTGTTTACTCATTAAGAACTTGATAACAAAAGCCAGACAGCCAGACTGTCATCCATACCTCCCAACACAAGTCTTTCAGATTTTGAACACTGAAGAGGCTGTGCAGCATAATGATAAGAGTTTAGGCAGGGAGCCAGGAAATCCTGGATTCTAATCCCAACACAGCCGCTGATTTACTTTATTAAGGGTAGATCACATTAATGTACTGCATCTCAGGAACTGTCCCAAACATATGTAAATGTGAGTTCTAGGAGTATCCCATAAAAAGACCCAAAGTGTTGGATCTCAGCTGGCCTTACAGGGTAAATCATTTGTAAATCTTAAAGTACACATAATCTGTCAGTCTGTATGATAATCGTTTTATCTATTAGTTTAATCTTTTTATCTACACACTTTGTAAAAATGTCTTACTCTTCTGTTTATCTGGTATATAGAGTGCATCTCTTAAACAGTATCATCCTTGCAACCAGAGTAGAGTGGATTTGCTTGTTATCGGCACTTTTTATCTAGTATTTAATATGTAGCTGGCTTTGTAACCTGTGGGATCTAGCCATTTCAGATGAAGTGCTGTTTTTTTCTGTGGCAGATCCAGGATTTGAACTCTGAAAACATTAAAAGGATATTTAATCCAAGATCACAGTTTTTATACTTAATGCAACATGGTGAGCATGTAGACCATGTATTGCATTAACCCCTGCAAACCGTCACTGCAATGCTGTTTATGACTGGTTTCACAGACCTTGGACGAGGACGAGGAAAAGTAAGATAGTCCAAAGTTAATCTAATAACGCTCCGTGAAACTAGCCATAAAGAGAGTGAAAAAATGGAACAGACACAGCTTTTTCGATGAATTTAAAACTTTAAACTTTAACTTTAAAGCTTGAAAGTGCCTTAAAGCATAATGCCTCACACTTCATAGAGAAAGTCAAACATTTGGATCAGGCTGATCAATTTGCATTAAGCTATATGGGGTACACAGCCCAACAGGTAATTCAGAGGAGTATTAAGTGTAAAGATTATTGTAATGAAAAAAGCATATTTAGTGGTGTGATTGTAAGTAAAATATTTTGGTTTAAGCAGGATATTATATTGCTTGCTGACTGTGTTCTTAATGTGCTAGAGGACTCTGCTGTTGGGAGTCCCAGAAGTGTGGTGTACAAGAGAAAGGCTATATTAAGTTTTCTTTATTATTTTGCTGACATATAGACATGCCATTGAGTATGAACAAATTGGTGCAAATAATCCTATTGTGTAGGGGTCACTTGTAAAAGTCAGAACATTCATCTCACAGTGCCTACTTTCTGCTGTTCAGTGTCATTTGTCTGCAAAACACTATATACACCTCGTTAAATACAACTCAAATGATCGTTTCTTTCCATAACTTGCTATATGCCAGGCTTCTAATTTAGCAAAATCCGACATATCCACTGAGCCAATCGGGGTGCAGTGTCACAGTCGTGTGACCCTGTTATGGCAGAGCCCAGGAGGAGTATAATAGTCTATTTAATCTTGTAAATTGTGATTTTATGATTAACGATGAGTAATAAAAAAAAATGCAAGGAAGCAGAACTGTTATTGCAGTGTTTAAAAATATAAAATCCATTTATACAAAGACTCCCAGCTTTCTTGAAAATATTTGCATTTCCCTTGTTTTTCTTTTGTATTTATTTTGCTCTCATTAGTATCTATAGTAGATACAGTGTCCGTCAGTTCTGGCAGATTCTACTGTACTTGCTGAAGTGGTTTTCTCCCACTGCTAATTAAAAAAAAAATAGCCACCTAGCTATTTCTTCCCAATGGCTCAACCTGCGTCATGCCTACTGTAGATGCCTTTAACCAGATCCAGACTGCTGTGCTTGATCGTATGCCTGGAGAGGACATTCATCTTTTGGACTGTGGACTGCCCTTTTAACTTCCAGAGAAATGTGCTGACAAAAATGAACGCCTATAAGGTTGACTGAAGGATGGGAAGATTAAACCTTCCCAGGGTAGGACCCTTTTTTACCATGACCTGAGCCCAGGCTTTGAGGTCCCACTTAGTAGCCTTGCCGAGCCAGCCAGAAAATTCCTCTCAAGCTTCTTCACGGCTCATGCCACAGGCTCATCCATGCATTCTGGGTGCCTTCATCCTCCCTGTACATGTTCATTAGTCATGGTTGCTCGAGCATGGGTCGTGTAAAATTTGAGGTATAATTGCATTCCTCAGAATAGGATCAGCTAACAGCTGAGGAATGCAGGTAGAGAAAAGACAATGGACCTTTACTGATTTCAGTCATTATTACATGGTGCTTCTTAAAGCTCAGATTTTTCTTTACAAATACAGATGTGAAGCATGGGCCAACATCTGGCTTTTTATACTGTTTTTGGCTCATTAACCATATTCATTGTCAAAATAAAGTAAGGTACAGTTGATAGGTATATTTTAATATTCTAAATAGTGACAGATCTAAGTAGTGCTACCGTTAAACAACTAAACGTTTTATATCAAAAACCTCCAACCACTGTATTTTATTGCTTGATGATTCTGAAAATGAAGCCCACTGATGGAAAACAGCAGCATGTATGCAGAGTTAAGGGTGGCATATTTAGACCCACACTTAAACTCCACACTTTTTTTAAATTGTTCAAGACTGTTGGAACTCACCTTTATGTTTATGAAATGGTTTTGTTAAAACAGACATCTTGGCTGTTTATTGCTGCTAGAATCCAAAGATATAAATACAGGAGGTAGACCAAAATTCTGTCTATACCAGAATCAAATGTTGACCTTGGATACCACTAATCCTGGGTTGATCCTCCAGTACTGGGATCCGTTAAACTCTCAGCTGACAGTCATCAAGCTTAACTGTAATTAAGATGTAATGCTTTTAAAAAAAATAAATAATAATAATTAAGATGTGGAATTATACAACAAATAAAAAGGCAGTTTTGGTTCGCAGATGCATTACTAGTCCAAGCATACAAGCATCTGTCAATGTGGTCCATTATGAAAGGTGCTACATAAAAATAAAGATTTATTATTATTATTATTATTATTATTATTATTATTATTATTATGCTTTGTAAGTTTAGATTTTGGTCAATTTCTAAACTAGCCAAAACTGATTTTATTTTTCTTTGTGTTTTGCCCAGAAAACATGATGTTCCCTATAGTACTGTTTGGAGTTGTGGTTCTAGAAGATTAGTTAAGTTTTGTTTAATAAAACTTGGACCAACCTTAGACAGAGTAATTCAGCTATACAGTTACCATGCTGTAGTTAATGCATAAATACACATTTTGTATTAAATTACATCACCTGTTTATTCTGTGCTATTGTGATAGTATTGCTTGTACCATCCTAGCCAACCAATATTGTAGTATGTGATTGTAATTTGCACTTTGGTACACTTGACATATGTTTAAGTATTTCACCAATGTTAATGTTAAAAAGCATTTTTTTCTGTACCGTGAAGAGCAACTAACAAACACAGACTGCTATTCTTCCTGTCTGTGATACCTGCCTCAATCACAAGGGTGATGTGCAGGACCTGTTTCTAGCAGTTATAATGCTTTAGTGCTGGCTGTATTTTAGTTCATCATTTTCCAATCGAATAACATAGGCTGAAACTCTGGGACTCTGTCAGGCACAGACACAGCATAACACCCTGCATTGGGCTAAATTGTGGTAGTTTTAGCTGCTGCAGCCAAGCCTCGTTGTTTTGGAAAGGTCTTTCTTTATGCCTCTCAGGGACAGTTCATAGTGCCTGTGAAAGTGTTATTAATTATGTACTTCACTAACAGTAACTTATAAAACCAGAGGGAATGAGAGACACATTTTCTGCTTTTATTAAACTTACCAGTTATAGCCCTCAGTTTGACATCGTGGAGTGATGATGTTTTCTTGTGTTGTTTGAGGTGGAAGTAGTTCATTTTTTTAATGATAAGGATATTTTTATGAAGTTACTTACACAAGTCACTTCTAGGAATTCAAATTCAAAACAGATGCATTCTGATTGAACAGAAATAGTTTTACAGCACAGTAACAACAACACTAATCGAAAAGGCTTTGATAAAAGATCTCACTTATTCTGATTTTTTTATTTGATTCTCTTTATATTCCTAATCCAATTATTTCGTAAATCCATCAAATAGTGAAAAGTCCAGGTGCAGGTTCCTACAGCCAATGTTTTGGAAACCTGCCCAATACTGACATCTGCAATAGATGCACACAAGGAAGTTGTACAATGCACCCATATTAAGTTGAGGACCATGGATGTATTATAATCCAAGCTAGACAGTGGATACAGCGATTGTAAATTGAATCATGAACCAGCACTGATCTGAGCTCCAGAATAGTTTGTCCTTATTTTATAATTTCCCAGTCTGGGGAACCAGACCTTTGTCTTTCAAATATGGTACAATACTGTTGACTTTATTTGTTTAACAGCTAAAGTACCGAATTGCTTTCCTTCAAGATACTTATATTGCTCTATGTTTTGTCAGTGCAAGCCTATACCTTCTGATACATGATACTTTCCAGAGCTCTATGATATAGAATACAATAAACTGCAGCTTCTTTTGAGATTAAATAAAAAAAAAAAAATTATCTAAGACATGCCTGTTTCTCATTTACTGCATGTCATAACCCTATCTTAATACCAGTTTTCCAATAATGCACTGTGTGCATCTGTGAGATACAATAGGCAAAATCTATTTTTGCTTCAGTCAAAAGTACCTGTACAATCTCAGCACTTGTCTTGTTAGATAAGATTTGGAATTAAACATTTAAAAAGCTTTCTGGATGAATTCAAGTTGTTTTGTTTCCCTCCAAGTAAGCCACTGTAATAGGACTCTGTTACTTTAACCTTTAACCACTATCCACGGGTCCTGTGGACCCAGAGCACTTTTAAAATGCTCACTGCTCTTCTGCTACGCACAGCCGCTCACTACACAAGTAAGTGCCAGTTGTATGGGGGCATTCTTGCTGGGCTGGCTACTCTGAGTTTCTGCACAGGTGGGTACTTGGTTCCAGGGGACCCGTGGTTAGTACTTGTGTGACATTTCTTGATTAATCGTACAGTTTAGAATGAATAATTTTTGGAGCTACTAGGATTTAGTTCTAGTCAAATTAAGCTGATATGTTGCAAAAGGAAAGAACCCATCTTTTCCATGTTTTTCAGATACATTTTTCATAAATATTTATTTTGTATTTTTTTGTACTTTTTTATTAATGGCACAATTTCCTGCCATTCTAAACATTGCTGGAATAAACAGTGAAGTTATCTAAATGTATGCAGCCCCTAACGCGTATAAAGGGCGTTCACATCAAATGTGACGTGCATGCTGCCTCCTTGTGCATCACTCTGTGTCACCGAAGACCACTGTTCACACCGAACGCGGCAGAGGAAAGTCAGTGGGTGGTCTGGTGTTACATCACAGCTGCATATACAGTGACTTTTTGTTGCCAAGCAACAAACAGTAAATGCCAGCAGGAAGGGAAAACTTTTTTTTTTATATAGAAAACACAAAGCTAAATATTTCATGTAATCCGCAGGACACCAACTATTTTGTTTGCCTGCTGTATTTTAAGTATTGTATTTTTGTTTAGTCTGTACTTCACCTACATAATTTATTGTATTTTACAGTTAATTTTGTATTTGTTTTGTATAATTTGCATGCATCTGAAAAGGTAACAGTTATTCATGATTCAGCCAAATATTACTATTATTATTATTATTATTATTATATTAAAAATGTAATGTACATTTTTTATTAATTTTGTTAAATTGTTAAAATATAATAAATGTACACTTTGTTAGACCAAATAAAACGTTTGCTTGATTTTTTTTGTCTGCAGTAATTCTGGATTTTATTTTTCAGGAAATGCTGAGCAGCAGGTGCATATAAAGTTGTTTTCAATGTGGAGTTAAGCAGTAAAAAATAAATACTATCTCATATATGGAGTTATTATATTCAGTAATTGTTTAAACAAAAAACATTTTGAAGGATGCGTTTTAGAAAATAAAAGCTATTACTACACGGTAATAAAACTCTGCACAGTACCTGGATTAAAAAAGCTTTTTTGAAACAACTTTATGTAAGTAATAACAAGTACACACACACACACACACACACACATATATATATATATATATATATATATATATATATATATATATATATATATATATATATATATATTCACTTACCCGATAATCCCATCTGGACACCTGCAGTCCCCATGCAGTGACTTTTCTGTTAATATCTCTAGTGGCAATGTTGCCCCACTGCTGGGTGTATTTCTGTGTTGTATGTTGGTGTATAGTCATTGGTACACGGGATGTAATATGGGTTACGAGCACAAGTGTTTAAAATATATATTTGTATTTAGGCACAGGGATTGCACAGCACTTCACGTGCAGGTAAAATGTAGTAATATGTGAGCACGGGGAATTGCACTTATTAATTCACGTGCAGTTGTACCGAGACTCCAATTGAGTGATTGATTAACAATAGGGTCATGGTGTTTTCACTCACTCGGGGTTGTGTGTTCGGTAAGTGGAGAACGGGATTGGAGACAGAGGTAATAATAGTGATGGTGAATAATAATACCAGCTCACAGTGTTTGTCTGTGTAGTCCGTTTTGTTTGTCTCTTTATTTTGGCTAAAGTGCCGTGTCCTGTGTTTTGTTTGTCTTACAACCTTTTATTTTCTGTCTGTTCATTTATTAAATGCTGAGCGAAAACAACCGCTCAGCTTCACCAAACTCAACCTCTCTGTTGTTTATTTGTTGGTTCCTGGTTCTGGTCTGACGTCATCCACTACAGCCGTCTTTGTGACACTCTGTATATATCTATAATTGTATTATACAACTCTGGGAATTTGGAGACTGTTAAAATCAATTTTTCTTCCATTTTCCATTTTCCTAGCAAAGCAGCCTTCTACTTTCCCGATTAGTTGCTGGTGTTAAAAGCAGCATGGCAAAAGTTGAAAATATTTTATCTCCTGTGCGCCTGCAAAAATCCTATCTGGCTTCAGTGTGCCTGTCACATGTGTCCAAGTTGCTTCTGAGCAAACTGCTCTGAAATATTTGAATAGTTTTTTGTTTTCTTTTGCTAAAGTGTCATTTTTGTTAAATTGATTGCATTTGTTTATTTCTTAAACTAAATACACGATGGGCCCACATGACCTGTGGATAGTACTTGATTAGTTTTTTTTATGGGTTAAGTTGGTTAACCTGTTTACCTAAGGCAATGTAGCCTTTCAAATTTTAATTTGGGCTAAATAAACCGTATCCTTAGTCCTGCCTATTGTGGCATGACATTTCAAAGATTAAATACTTTCACATATATCTCTTTTAGTGAGCTTGTATTTATTAGATTGAAACAATGGGCGGTAATAGATGTTTTTTTTATGCTTGTACCACAGAATTATTGTATGATTTAGTCAAAAAAAACCAAAAAAACTAAAAAACTGTAGGAGTGAATCTATCGATTGCTTAATCAATTCAAAATAATTAAGCTACGAGAGTCCTTATGGCAGGAAGCCATAAATAGTCCAGGAGATGGGGCTTTGCTAGTTTCTAGCGATTTTAGTGACCTTTTACAGTAGACAGAGGAAATGATTTAGGCCAAAGCATTTGTATAATGGGTGATAATGTACAATGTATAATAATTGCACAGATAAGTAGTCTTAAAAAAGGATTATTGATCTGTATATATGTGCAGTACGTTTCCATCACATACACTTTCTACTGCACTGTGATTTAGGCTACTGTATTTCTATATATTGCATAGATCTGTGTTTCCTAACCTTTTTGAACCTGCAAAAATTTCACAGACTACCATGTACTACTATCATAGTGACTATACAAGGAAGGTAATTTCATTTTCCTTTCTACTATAGATAACGATGCCATATGGGAAATTGCTTAACTTACTTAATGAGATGGCTGGTGCTGCTTCAGCAGTGTCGCAGCCTGAATGTCCGGTTAGAGTGATGACAGTTTTAGCCTTAAATCTGGTTCCACATCCAGCCTACTCCAGTACTTTGATTTCAACCCAACAAACACAGAAAATCCACTTTCGCAAGAGTATGGGGTGTCAAACGGCATCAGGTACTTTACTGCCTTGTCAGACAGTTCCGGGTACTCAGATTGAACATGTAACCAGAAGTCAGCCAGATTTAGTTGCAGGAAGACTAACTTTAAAGAGCTGCCCCATAGCTCAGTTAGGCTGTCTTCCTCCTTTTGATGTCAAATTTGTGAGCATTTCACTGTCAGCATTCATGAATGGGTTTGTAATCCACTCGTTTTTGGAGTCAAGGTCACTGTGTTTCGTTTCTAAGTGGCGCTGAAGATTGTCTGGCTTCAAACTTTCGACAACACCTCATAACATACAACACATAGTGGTCGCAGCGCCTCTTCACTACCAGTCCAAGGAAATCCCATTTCCAAGTAAGTGTCGCTGTACTTCTGCATTTTGCGTTTAGTCTGTCTCGTTGTAGGGTTTCTCTTGATATCACAAGTGGCGGCTCGTGACTTTTTTTTTGACAGGTGAGGCACAAATCACAAAATTTGATATATCCAATTATATTTTACTTATTTTACTTTAAGCTCAACTCACCGCTACCACCCCTGCACTGACTTGGGAGTGGCGAAGACAAACACACACTGTCCTCCGAAGCGTGTGCCATCAGTGAACCTCTTTTTTCACACTGCAGGCCCGCCATCTATACTTGTTAATCAAGTTTTAAACCAGTACCTAAACAATCAGCTTTTTTTGTACTTAATATTGTAGCAAAATAGGTTAGCGCAGGCAGGAGCATCACACAGGACAAGGTAATCCACACACAGGTGGAGGGCGGGCACGAACCCGGGACTAAAGCATAGCACCGATACTGCTGTACAGAAGAGCCAGCTCCTTTGTGAGTGTGATTATGTCACCTACCAGCCCCGCTGTTGCCTACCCCCGTGCATGCTACAATATCAACTATTTTAATAGTTGGTATTTAAATGCTTTAGTAAATAAAGCAGTGAACTTATTTAATAATTAAAAGTTAATAAACTACTAGACACCGAAATGCATAAAAAACTGGTACAACCAATAAGCTATTGACTATGGCTACCATAATTACCTAATCTGAACAGCTTTTTTTTTTTTTTAATTCTAATCGTAAAATGCCCTTTTTGCTATTTCTTTTCTTTTGTAGGGATTTAGTCTGAACATGTTAGCTTACAAATAGTGTTCTCAAATATTATAATGAGATTTACTAAAGCTGCCAGCAATTGTGACACTTGCAATAGCATCAATTTGTTAAGAGCAATTGTTGATGGCTTTTCCCAGTCCAGTTTTTCTCATGCATTGCTGTGCTCAATGCATTTTTGAGGGAAACACCCAAGTAACTACTTTTTACTAAAGTCAGTGTGTACTTACAGCCTTGAAAACAAATTTCTATGACGTTTTTGGTTTCCCCAACATGTTGGGAGCAATAGACTGCACACATGTGCCTCTAACACCTCCAGCTAATGTGCAGGTGCACTGCACCATTGACTAACTTAAATAAAAACTGACAGCATACATTTGGCTTATTGGGTGCTCTTGATAATACAAATTAGTGATATAATTGAAATTCGTATTAACAAGATTGACTGTCCTCCTGTATCATAACTTGTCAATGCAGCACTGTGAACTATTTTGTGTTAATTGTCTAGGCTATTTAGTAGGCCAAGTTAAAAATAATAATTATAAAAAATGTTAAAATCATTTAGTTTAAATTTAAAATAATCTTTTATTCACATTGTACACCAATGTGTACAATGCAGCAGAATGATGTATTTTGTATTACTGGTAGACTAGAGTACGGTGTCCATTTTAGGACATCCTCAGACCAGGGGCGGCGTCACGTTTGGGCCCACCCAGTTATGGAGCGATTGACAATTAAAAACACTCCATGCCAAACCGTATCAGACTATAATCTGTTGTGGCGAGTCTACTCATCCTCGTGGTATATCCGTTCCACCCACCTCAGTACCGATGTCATGGTTATGAAAAAAATGATTGGTGATTGGACGGCTGACATATGAGATCTTGCGTCTTCGATAGTATAATATTGAAATTAAGCAAGTCGGCAGCAAACATACAGGAACTTTTCTTTCATTGCAAGGCACGCAAACAACCAGCTTGTGCAGCTGCTGTTTAGTTGTTTATACTGTATAAATGGGTGATTGTATGTACAAAATAATGTGATATCTTGTAACAATTGTACGTCACCCTGGATAAGGGTGTCTGCTAAGAAATATAATAATATAAAACTTTTAGCCAACTTTGCAGTAAAATGGAGCTATATTTGTGTTTTACGCATTAGCTATATCCTGACAAATTTTGTAAAAAGAAAACTAACCGACAATCAAAAAAATTTAGTTTATTTTAAGTTTATTTTTAGAACAGGATCATTGTTATTTTTGTTACAATATATTCATATTTTTTTAATTACTTTTAATATAGGTTGCTTGTGTTTTGCAATGTTGAAATAATTAGTAATTACATATTACGTTTCAGGATTAGTTAATGTGAAGTAAGGTAAACAGGTCGAATATACTTTACCTTTTATGAGGTCAATGTAAATTTAATTACAACCAAATCTAATGTTTTTATTGTATTTTATTATATTACTTTATAGGTAGCTAGCAATACATAAAATGGAAAGTATGCGTGTTACAATGGATTCTACAGTAACATCGGCTTTCAGAAACACCAGTAATTCTGAAAGGAAACTTAAGGCATTAAAAATGTAACATAGTGTTGTTGCTGTGAGATGCATATTATTTTAATAACTGAAAATGGGCCCTGCTTTCTGCTGATTTGCCTCTGACAGACTAATCGTCCTTCTGTCAGGATGGCACAGATTGAATGGACATGAGTAATTGGATTGGGGAACAAGTGTGGTTAATAGACAAGAACCCTATTGTGGGCACAGTTTATTTTTTTTTTGTAGTGGTACTAGTGAGGCTGCTTGTGTTTTGTGCTTAATGTGGTGCATCGTTACTCCAGGGCTTGGGAAGCTGCCATTGCATTTTTTGGCATGCTGAGTTGACCCCTCCAACTGTAGTTCACCAAGGGCAGTAGGAAGACGAAACTTTAACCTTTCCCTGGAATTTAGCCCTCCAGCCTCCCGCCACATCACCACAGGAAATAATGGAGATATCAAACCACACATTTGTATTCAGAATGCTACTGTAATGTGCATCTAAACAGAGCCATCTGAAGCTGGACATCCTATTTGTAGGTACTATAAATAATGTACAGTACATGGAAAATACAGAGTGCACAGGAGTTTTGAACCACACTCAAAAATAAAAGCACATATAAGCAGGTTAGATGCATTATTGATAGTAGTGGTAAACTCCTTTTATGTTTATTCTTTTTTTTTTTTTTTTTTACTATTGGTTATCAAGTATATTTTTATATCAAGCATCCTAAATTTATTTAAAATGGAGTACAGTCATTTTTATCTTTTCACAGATGCTTGTTTCTTTCACAGAAGCTTGTTTTCAGTTTTTATGTATTGATTAGTCCTTGTAATGGATACTTGATTTAACTACAGTAGGAGCACAGTTTAAAAAATGCATGCATGATTATTTGATGTCAACAGCTGCCTCGTTACCTAGTTCAATCATTTGGCTGTTCTACGGAGTACAGTAACTCCACAGGTTCTATAGATGTGTTAGCTTGGTGAGTAACTAATTTCTGGTCCAGGTCACAGGTTGTGTGGCTGTATTTTTATTATTATTAATATTAGTATTAGTAATGATTTTCACCAACAGTTGACTCCTGGGGATAAATTGCCCCCTCCCAAGAATTTTGACAGCAACCCCATTCACATGTATAGAGGGTGTTTGTTAGAGGTATGTGTATTTAAAAGGGACACCCTGTGTGTTTTCATTATTAAGGTTTATGGGTCTTACAGCCTTATTATTCATCCACAGTGGAAGAAGTTTAAAATTGTCATTATTCAGCAGCCTGACCTTTCAGGTCATCAACTGTTTTTTGTTAAAGTTGGAACAATATTCAAAAATTCAAAAGGCCCAAGGGACTTTTTCAGCCTGAAAAAAGAAACAAGGACCAGGGGTCACAAATGGAGTTTAGAAAAAGGGGCATTCAGAACAGAAAATAGGAGACACTTTTTTACACAGAGAATTGTGAGGGTCTGGAATCAACTCCCCAGTAATGTTGTTGAAGCTGACACCCTGGGATCCTTCAAGAAGCTGCTTGATGAGATTTTGGGATCAATACGCTACTAACAACCAAACGAGCAAGATGGGCCGAATGGCCTCCTCTCATTTGTAAACTTTCTTATGTTCTTATGTTCTAATATGTATTTGATGTATCTGCAAACAAAGCTATGCTAGCATGCTGTTCCAGTGTAAAATATGATTAGCAATATTTTACCACTTTTTAAAACAACTCCCCTATGTTGGCCTGATCTGCTATTGCTCTGGGAGTGGTTGGATGACTTGCACTTTAATGTGCAAGCTATCATATTTTATGAAGTTCTTTTGGCCTCTGTCTGGCTAGTTTATTTTGCTGAAGTTTAGCTAATGGAATCCAAATGTAATTTAAACCATCACCATTTGATGATCAGGTCTGACTTTCATGCTGAGGAGTTGCATGGTTTCACTGGCATATTTCTCTTCTCTAGCAGGCATGTTATGGAACATAGTGACCTCATTGGCATCTAACCAAGTAGCATCTTTTCCCACCCTCCTGATAGGCAGTCTGATTCCCCAGTGTGCTCATTTTCAGACCAGCAAGGGCTGAGTTAGCTCTGACTGGGAGAAAACCCATAGCATCTCATATTAATGCATTGACCCATTCTAACAACTTGTCTAATCTGGTTTGCATTACATACTTTGCCAGGAAAGAATGCTGTTTGTAGAAGTTATTGTAGTTTTAGGCTCAATTTATTTTTTGAGCCAGGAATAGGGTTGAAATAACCTTTTGGTACTGTATTTTAGACCAACTGAACTTTAGTGCAGATAAGCTTGTGTCCAAAATGTATACATAGGCTTGTTATACAAAGTCTGTTCAAACAGAAAGTTAAACAGACCACGCTCTGTGCATTCGGTCATCTATTTCTCAGTTACGCAAGTCATTTTTGCCACTTAAAAGAAGTTAGAATCAACTATAAAAATTGTAAAAACACTAGCTTGATGGAAGTGCTGCTCCATTTCATATCCATGTGACCTTTTAGAAGTGGTGGATCTGATAGGGATAGCCTAAAGGAGATGGAAATGAATAGGCCTAACGAAAACTTTAATTAGTTAGCTAGCTTAAGGAGTGGGACAATGTGCCTGATGTGGCTCTGGTGCTAATGTGTCAAAGGTGAAGTGAGGCCTTTACAATGAGCTGGACATTGCATTCCCCTGAGGATTAATGATTTGCTGACCTTGTGTCAACCATTAGGCGTTCTAATTGTGGCTGTGCTACAATGCAATTTATAAATTGCTTAGTGGGTGGATAGCTCACATACCTCTGGGAAGATATGAAATACATTGTTTTTCCATTGATCCTGCAATACTTTTGCTACTCTAGTAATGTAAATCACTTTTCCCCTATAATTACACTAATACTGGGACCCATGTTAACTATAGTGCTCAGCAGACAGTACAAAATGATCTGATAGTTTAACATTTAAAAAGATGGAATAAAAACAACCTGAGACCTAGAGTACTAAACTATTGCATACATAGATGTGTAACACTCTAAAAGGTGGGGTATTACAATAATTACCAAATTAGATGTAGCCACTATGCCACTGGGGGTAAGATTTCACACTCCAGAAATAATTACAGGTTCTTTGCAATCTGGGCTGGCTGACAAATACCCCCAATTATACAAACACACTGACAACGAAATGAGGACACTCTCATACTGCTCCCCAGGAATTGCCTCTCTTCACAAATTCAATTCTCCCCTCAAACTGCTAGGGGGCCAATCATTTCCTCCTTGTGCACTGGCGAACACCCTCTGTACCGAGGACAGCTCACAAACATTTTAAAAACAAAAAAAGACAAAAAGGAAAATATTACAAAACCTGTGTTTTCAAAATGATAATCAGTTAAACATGACTAATCTGGCACAACACCTAGTAAAAACAGGAGCAATAAGACAAATCTAAAAAGGGAGAAAATGCACACAGCAGCACACCGATCTCCACAGGACAGCTGGAGAACTCGACCAAACAATAGAGGAAAGGTAGTCCGTAAGTCCTTTAAAGGCAGAACACAAACCAGTTAAAAACCTCTAAACTTTAACCATCTGGCATAAAACACACTACATCCAAAGCCATCTGAGGATTCCAATGATAGTCCATAGACAGCATCTCCAAAGGGTAGGAGGTGTGTGTGGAAGTTAGCGGTACTCAGATCTCTCAATGGAGGCTTATTAAGGCAGCAATTTGGGCATATGTAGCATATTAAGCTGTACTTCTGTTCTTTACTGCAAAATGCCCAGCCTGTACATGGCATAGTTCCCAAGCTTGCTCCCTCTGCTCTTGTGGTAAAACCAGCTGGTATACAATATTTTGCCCTCTGGGGTCTCGGATCCCCAGATACAACACTCCACCCTGCAGAGGTAACCGCTTCTACTGCTTCATGATCGCCATGACCTCAGGGTTCTCGCGCCTTTGTTCTTCAGCATTAAGGAGTCATTCTGTATGGTCACCCACCTCTAAGGAGTCCAGTCCTGGAGTCCTTGAGCAATTGCCGAAACAGCATTATCTTGCATAAGCGATCACTTTCTCAATCTCACCTTGTTTCTGGGCCAGTACAGCAACCAGGCCTTGGTGATAAGCATCCATATAAACTATAAATGGAAGCGATAGCTTGTATAGGTGCACTCACCAGCTTCAATTTTAACCACTAACAAGCTTCTTCACGTTGCATTGTCCAATGCCAGTCTGGTACAGAGCGGGTATGGCGAGGAGACCTTTTCTTGAGAAGTCCGTCAAGCAGTTGATGTGACGGCGCTGCCACCTTGGAAACATCTTAAATGAACCGGCAGTAGTACCCGACGAACCCTAAAAAGGAACGTAACATTTGTCATATGTCACAAGTACTGTACTTGTTTCTGCAGCAGTTGACACTTGATAGGCTGCAGTTTTAACCCGGGACAGCCTAACCAGCACAAAATACAAGTCATCCAGGTACGTGTCAAAATCTATACAAAAGACAATAACATTGTCCAGGTAGATTAATAGTGATTTTAGCTTGCTTTCTGCCAAACAATGATCAATAAATCTGTAGAATGTTGCAGGAGCATTGCAAAGTCCAAAGGCCATTCTGTCAAACTCATAAGTCCATTGGAATAGTGAAGGCAGTTCTCACCATGTTGAGGGTCTGCTTCAACCTGCCCATATCTGCTGGCCAAGTCAAGCGTAGAGAAGAAACATGCCTTAAGAGTGGTCAAGACCTTCTATATACGGGCAAGGGATATGAGTCCTTATGCGTGACCTCATTTAACTTTCTATAATCTACGTAAAATCTTTATGCCCCATCTTTCTTTCTGACCAACAATAGTGTGGCCCATGGGCTACAACTTTTATGAATGATACCACCCTGCAACCTTGAAGTACCGTCTTCACTTCTTTATACAGATTAGGTGGCATCGATGTATAGCATTCCCCGATGGGCAGGGCTATCTCTGTATGGATTTGATACTGGACAGTGCTGGCGCAGCCATAGTCCTTGATGTTCTGCGAAAACACCTTTTCCAGAAGAACAGTCAATTTCTTCTTCTGTTCATCAGTCAGCTCCACCCTGATTGAGCCCAGATGACTCCAAGGGACCACATCACTCACTGCCTCGGGCTCTCTGGCTTGCTGCAGATGCACTTCAACAACACTCCCCTCCAAGCGGCTGTAGTTTTAAGTCCTCTTCCTGATTCCAGTCTTCAACTGTAAATACTCTTTAATGGCATTCATCCCCAGTAACCCTGGAGTGGAGGAGAGGCACATATCTTCCTAGTTTAAAGCAGGGTTGCCCAGGAGGCTCTGCTCACCTTTGTGAGGCCAGAAGCGTCCAATTACCCCTGCCAGGTGGCAGCCTCTGAAAATTAGCCTACTTTGAATTTGATGCTGGTTCCATGAACGCTGTCTTGATGGTAGTCTACGGGGACTGTCAGCAGCAGGTACTGGTCCTTGAATCGGTGGGGGCCTTAGGTTTTAACTCGATCCCCAACTTCCGGACCTCACAACTCGTCTAACAGGCTCTTAGACAATCCACTCACCTACCTGGCTTATTAGATCCTTGGCCAGCTCAGCTTCAGCTCCTGATGAAACTGTTGTGGTTCCTCTTTTAAGGACATCGACATAGGGGTTTGTTCCCACCACTGCTCCACACATGATACAAGTCCATGTCCACATGCATCTCAGCCCTGGTCAAGTCCTTTCATTTCAGCTATTCAAAAGAAAGGTCCTCACCATTTGTAGCCTTCGAGTAGTTCCCTATGTAGGACAGCATCTCACAATCCAGCCACAAATTGATCACATAACGGGATGTCTTCACTCTTGATAGTTGGAGTTTCTTGGACAACCACCCTTCGGAATGCTTCCTGGATGAGTAGGCTTATTCTTGAAAGCTCTCCATGTTCTTCTGCCTACAATTTAAAAAAAAAAAAAAAAAAAAAAACAGACCACAGAGACAGGAACCCTATCGCCATGTAACTAATCTAAGAAGTTATCTAACAAATATATTTTACGGAACTAAGATCCCTTACAGGTAAAATATCTTTCCCTTTTTGCTTCCCCTTCCAATAGGCTAAGAACCACATTAACAACACTAATTTCTCATTCTTTTAGTTTCGCTCTTCCTTTTTCCTCCTGCTCTCCTTTAAATTTGGGGGCCCACATTGCTCCCATTAAACATGGCAAACTTTGGGAAGCCAACTTAGTGTTGTATAATGGTGTATCAATTAGCCAAAAACTCAGGACCTGCCAACTGCGGCAATAAATTGTAATACCCTCAAAGGTGGGTCGTCACAATAATTACCCAGTTAGATGTAGCCGCTATGCCTCTGAGGGGAGATTTCACCCCCCAAGAAATAATTCCAGGTTCTTTGTAATCTGGACTGGCTGACAAATACCTCCAATTGTACAAACACACAGACAACAAAATAAATTTGCCAGTTGATTTAAATGTCCCTTACACTGTTCTCAAAGCCACATCATGAAATGCAATAAAATAAAGGAACCATGCACAACTGTAAACCAATCAAATAAACAAATCTAAATTAAACTAAACTATGATTATAAAGAAAAAAAAAAAAAACATACGGTGCCAAATGCAGATTAGATAAAGGGACATTCAGAAAATAGGAGGCACTTTTTTACACAGAGCATTGTGGGGGTCTGGAACCAATTCCTGCTGCTTGATGAGATTCTGGGATCAATAAGCTACCAACAACCAAACGAGCAAGATGGGCCGAATGGCCTCCTCTCATTTGTATTTAACCTTTTTTTTATGTTATATTCTAATTCCTTAACTTATTCCAGACTCCAGTTACTACCTCGTTCTTGATCAGCTATTGTATTTGAAAATGAAAGCATGTAACAGTGACGACAAAAATACCCAACACGTCCGGTATACATGCAGTCATGTGGGATGTTCACTTTCAATCCACACCCACTACAACGCTTCAGTGTCAGTATAGCCTTTCACACAGGAGTCAAGACGGTTCAGTGCCATCTTCGAACCACCCAGCAAGGTGGTTCAGAGAAGGCATAATATATGACAGCTCTGTGACAGTATAGGCTATTCAGATAGACCAAAATGCAGCATCAGTGCCGATTCTGAGCTGTCATAACATGTCTGTGTGAAAGGGGTATTAGATGACCAGTTGGATGTTCCAGTTACATCAGCTGCAAACCCAGATGACCAAGATTAGGTAATTAAAACTGGAATGCTTCTGTAATATCATACTAGAATCTTGCAACATTGTTTTAAAAACCTATTTTTATTTGTTGGTACGTTTTGTTCTGTTTTCATCTGATTTTTAGGTAGGTGCTATGCTTTTTTTTTTTTTTTTTTTTTTTTTTTAGATCTCACACAATTTTTGTTTAAACATTCATTGATGCAGTCAGTCTTAAAGTATAATTTCAGGGGAGTGGTAATAAGTGCGCCACTCACATTTCTCCTCCCATATATGTAATAAACATACACATAGTGGCCTTACCTTGTTACTTTTATTTTGTTTTGCAGAGGATGATTTCCTTGGAGCGCTGCCTGAAACATTCCCTTCTGACCCACCAGAGCCCATACCCCACTTCCTCATGGAGCCAGAGGAAGCCTACATTGTAAAGAATAAGCCAGTGAACCTTTACTGCAAGGCAACCCCCGCCACCCAGATCTACTTCAAGTGCAACAGTGAGTGGGTCCATCAGAAAGACCATGTTGTGGAGGAGCGGGTGGATGAAACCTCAGGTGAGTAGAAGGATGGAATCACACAGGAACTGATAACTATTGTCGTTAATTATCTTTTTGACCATAGCAAATTTTATACTATGTTTAGTATGAAATATCCATGAAAATATTTATTTGTTCTTGGTTTGAGGAGACAATCACCCAGCAATCTCTCATTCAAGAAGATAGACTGGTAGAGTCAATACATTCATGTTCCATAGACACCTGCCAAAACTATGGGCTTAATCATATTATATCCCAACTACATTGAAGACTGATCTGGTAAACTATCATGAACAGATACCTTAGCAGGAGCAATACCCAGAAACATAGGCGGGATTAGAGAGCGGAAAATCGAGGCATTCAGAATGCCTCTGTTCGACTCTTGATTGGTCGATCCTGTCGGGACCCAAATTCTACTGGAATTACATTGGCTCCCAATTGAGATTTGTGCACAAATCAGATTACTGCACTTAATTCACAAAGCACTTTATCAGCAACTTCTCACTATCTGAATGAGAAACTGCAGGTTTATTCAGATTAGGAGTCTGAGGTCCTCGCACACCATGTCCCTGTTTCAGCCATGTTTTAAACAAACAATTTGGAGCTCGTGCTTTTTCGGTCCTGGGTCCACAGATTTGGAATGCTCTGCCTGTTGAACTGTTGGATTCATATTTCAGAAGTTATGCTAATTCAGTCTGGAGAATGTATTGACAATGCTTTGACACTGATACTTTATACTGTGTGCTGTTTGTTGTATATGTCCATTGTCAATGTAAGAAAACAAGTTAGAAAAACACAACAGCTGTTTAAAGTGGTAATAGGAGAAACAATTGGGGCAACCTTGTCAAGCATCAAGCAAATAGGTACAATTGGAAAGGTGCTGGGGCCCAAGATTCACACAATTGGTGCTTCTAACTTGGCTTCTTTTTTTGATCGCTCCACTTTATCGCTCCAATTTACATTGAAATGCTCTTTGGACAACGTCAAGTCGATTGTGACCATTCCCTTGTCAGCTGGGTTGTAACCGGAATAAAGATGCTGAGACACATGTGCCAAGGAAAGTGCTCAACACACACTGAAGTGTTCTTATTTATCCTTACAAGCACTACTACAGAGAGAAAGACAGACAGACAATGGGAGAGGCGTCATCACAGGCGCAGACAAGTATGCTTTGGGAAGACAGATGGACAACATGCAGGTAAAGCACAGGTAGATAAAGGGCACATATGGACAGACATTTAGCCCATACATACAAGAATACTTCAAAGAGCACGAAGCAATATATTCATCAATATATAACAATGAAGATGATGTCCAAGACCATTAATGGCAACCAGTGCAAGGGATAATGAGAATGCAAGGTAAGTGTATGGGAAGTGATAGTTGAAGGGGCAGGCATTGCTGATCCAGGGCTGGGGTGTTGGAGCCTTTTTTTTGGTTGTGCATTGTCAATGATTTTTGTTGCAGGTGTGACTTTTGAGCTAATAAGGGAATGGTCCTAATCCACTTTGAAGTTGTGCAAAGAGCATTTCAATGTAAAGTGGGGCAATCAAACTAAAACCACTCTTAGAATAAATGTTATGTACAAGTTTTCTTGCACAAGGAAAATGGCAGCCAAAGGTACGGGGGTAACAAGAGTGACAATTTACAAGTGCTCCGAGACATGTAGCAGGTAATGTGATGACCAGCTTTGTTAGATGCGAGAAAAGACTCATTTGCATCAAATGTGTCCATAAATGCAAGTGCATGTTTTGGTCCACTAAAACGATGCTTTGAAGGATGTTCAGTACATAAGGACTAAGAGAAGCGATTGAGTCAATTCAACAGATGTTTTTTATGGCACTGCCATTATGTGTGAGGTTTGTTTTTCCTTTGCTTGCCCTCATTCTTCACCTGGCAGTGGCTGGGGCTGAGCCTGCTTGTTGTCCATTTTCAGTGGCACATCAGGTAAAATCTGGCATTGTATGTGGCTCCGGGTTTTTATTGTAACTTTTCCTCTGTTGAAACTGCTTTGACTCTAAGCTTTAATTGTAGCTTTTACATTCCTGAAGTAGTTTTGGCTACAGATTTTTATTGTAACTTTCATGCTCCCAAAGTCGCCTTGCCTCTGGTGGAAGCTGTTGGTGTTGCCTCTGTTTGGATATGTGGGTCCTTATCATGGTGTTGTAAATGTTTTTGTTTTGGTTTTGGCTTCCTTTGGCGACATTCATAAGAACGTAAAGTTTACAAACGAGAGGCGGCCATTCGGCCCATCTTGCTCGTTTGGTTGTTAGTAGCTTATTGATCCCAGAATCTCATCAAGCAACTTCTTGAAGGATCCCAGGGTGTCAGCTTCAACAACATTACTGGGAGTTGATTCCAGACCCTCATGATTCTCTGTGTAAAAAAGTGTCTCCTATTTTCTGTTGTGAATGCCCCTTTGTCTAATCTCCATTTGTGACCCCTGGTCCTTGTTTCTTTTTTCAGGTCGAAAAAGTCCCTTGGGTCGACATTGTCAATACCTTTTAGAATTTTGAATGCTTGAATCAGGTCATCGCTTAGTCTTCTTTGTTCAAGACTAAACAGATTAAATTCTTTTAGCCTGTCTGCATATGACATGCCTTTTAAACCCAGAATAATTCTGGTTGCTCTTCTTTGCACTCATTCTAGAGCAGCAATATCCTTTTTGTAGCAAGATGACCAGAACTGAACACAATATTCAAGATGAGATCTTACTAATGCATTGTACAGTTTTAACATATTTTTATCCATTAAAAGGTAAAACCCAGAAAGGTTTGCATATAATAGAAGTCAGGCTTACTGGTCTGTAGCTACGTGGTTCAGTTTTGTTTCCCTTTTTGTGGATCGGTATTACGTTTGCAATTTCCCAGTCTGTCGTTACAACCCTTGTGTCAAGAGATTGTTGCATGATCTTGGTTAGCGGTTTGTAAATAACTTCTTTCATTTCTTTGAGTACTATTTGGAGGATCTCATCCAGCCCAGGGGATTTGTTTATTTTAAGAGCTCCTAGTCCCTTTAACACTTCAGCCTCAGTTATGCTAAAGTTTTTTAAAACTGGATAGGAACTGGATGACATGTGGGGCATGTTGTGTGTATCCTCCTTTGTAAAAACCTGTGAAAAGTAATCATTTAATATATTTGCTATTGTATTTTTTTCTTCATCTATGATTTTGCCATTTGTATCTCTCAGACATTTAACCTCCTCTTTGAATGTTCTCTTGCTGTTGTAGTATTTGTAAAACATTTTGGTATTGGTTTTAGCCCTTAGCAATGTTCATTTCTATTTCTCTCTTGGCCTTTCTAACTTCCTTTTTGACTTGCATTTGCAGATCCATGAACTCTTTCTGTGTATCTTTGTTTTTGGTCCCTTTTTAATGCTCTGTAAAGTGCCTTTTTTTTGCTGAATATTGTTTTTAATTGATCTATTAAACCATTTTGGCAATTTAGTTTTACCTTTAGATTTGTCTACTTTAGGGATGTAATTGTTTAGCTCCTCCAGTACTACATTTTTGAAGAACAGTCATCCTTTTTCTGTGGATGTTTTCTTCATTTTACTCCAATCTACTTCTGTTAGTCTCTGTTTCATACCTTCATAGTTTGCTTTTCTAAGATTGTAAACCTTAGCTTTAGTCATTACTTTTGGGGATTTAAAAAACACAACAAAGGAGACCAGCGGTTCTCTGACCTCTGTTTTAGTTATTCTCTCTTTTTTATTTGAAAAGACTAAATCAAGGCATGCCTCCCCTCTAGTCGGTGCCTTGACAAATTGTGTTAGGAAGCAGTCATTTGTCATTTCCACTATTTCAATTTCGTCTGTCGTGCTCCCCACCAGGTTTTCCCATTTTATATGGGGGAAGTTGAAATCCCCCATTAGTATGGCTTCTCCTTTGCTACGGGCATTTCTAATGTCATTGTATAACAGATTATTTTGCTCACCATCTGAATCTGGCGGTCTATAGCATGCTCCTATTATTATGCCCTTTGAATTTTTGTCCGTTATTCTGACCCATATTGATTCGGCTTTATTTTCTTTGTCCAGGTTTAACATGTGGGCTTCAAGACTGTTTAGGTATAGCGCTACCCCTCCACCTCTTCTGTCCTGCCTGTCTTTCCTATACAGTGTATACCCACAAATATTATATTCGTCCCCATCACTCTCAGACAACCAAGTTTCTGTAACACCTATCACATCATAGTTACTTGTTAGTGCAGTAGCCTCAAGTTCTTAAATTGTATCTGATACTTCTAGCATTAGATAAATACATTTAATGGTTGTCTTACCTGAGTTGTTGTCCTTGTTTTGATGCGGTCTCCCTTCTGTTTTTTTGTTGATTTCTCCCCCCCTTCCTTTCTAGTTTAAATGCTTCTGAACCTGCTCGAGGATCTTTTCTCCAAGTAGATTGTTTCCCTTTTTATTTAAGTGCAGTCCGTCCCATCTATACAGATAGTTTTTGTTGTAGAATGTGGTCCAATGATCAAGAAAGGTGAAGCCTTCCCATGTGCACCACGTCTCAGCCATGCGTTTTGGTGAATTATTTCCAGCTGTCCATATGGCTCCTTTGCAAGGTGCCGGTACTATCCCTGAAAATACCACAGTTTTGGTCTTGTCTTTTAATTTCCTTCCTATCTCTGTGAATTTGTTTTGCAGTGATGTTGGGCTGTCTCTTCCAATGTTGTTTGTATCGATGTGGATGACTACTATTGGGTCGTCTCCTGTTTGTTCTAGGAGCTTGTCCACGTTCTCAGTGATGTGCGTGACAGAGGATCCTGGAAGGCAGCACACTGTTGTAGTAAGGGGGTCCAAACTGCGAATTGAACTTGCTGTGTTTCTCAATATGGAGTCCCAAACAATCATGACCTCCCTTCTTTTTGCTGTCTGGTCACCACTGTAAATAGGGTCCTGGAGTTGTTCCTTTCGTTCTCTTGTTGGTTTTGCTCATCAATTTTGAAGTGGCTCAAATTTGTTAATTGTTTTGATTTCTGGTGGTTGTGTTTTGATGTAGTTTCTTTTTTTCCCTGCTTCTGCCTACCTGAACCCAGCTATTCTGACCTATTTCCCTGGTGGCTTTCAGTCTGTTAGGGGTTGTGCAGACTTCCATGAATTGTGGGTGTGCCAGCTCCTCAAGATCCTGTTGCTGTCTCCTTTCTTCCAGCTTCATTTCTAGCATACTTACTACTTTATGCAAGTCCTGGATCGTGCGGCACTTTACGCACACTTGGTTTAGCACTGCTGTTGTTTTTGGTCTGGCTGTGGTTTTTTAATTTCATTGCTGTTCTGTTTTAAACACTGGTGTGGTTCTGTAATAAAAAAATGTTGTGGCTCTGGTTATTGATAAAGTCGTGATTTCTGCTGTTTGTGTTTTGTGCTGTGTCTCCAATTAATGGAAATCTGGCTGTTTGTGACATGTAATTTTCCTGTTGAGTTTATTTAGCTATTGGTCCCAATGATGTTGTTCCTGCTGCAGTTGGGGTCTGGTCTGTGACTCATTGTGATGCTGATTCTGCTGGTTTGTGTTAGACAGTTGCACAACAGTATTCCTCAATGGGTGGATTTTGTTCTGAATATTTTACATTGACAGTTGCAAGATAATAACTCTCAATGGGTTGTGGTTGGCCAGGAGATGCTACATGGACAGTTGCACGATAGTGATCAGTCTGGAGATTGCTGAAATTGTGGTTGTGTTTTTGTCTCTGGTTTCTGATGGGTTATTGTAGTTGTTGTGAGTGGGCTGCATATTTGTTGATCCTTATCCTGTTCATGTAGTATATGTTGTTGATTTCTTTGTTGTTTTGTGGAGAAAGGCTTGATGGTTCCAGTGTGTCAGGCTGGCTATAAGCCCCCTGTCTGAAAGAAATTGTAATCATTGGTATTATTGTATGAGTACCCATAAGCATAATGTGATATAAACAAACATGGGGTCAAATGCATTTAGATTTAAATGCAAATGACTACATGTGTTTGAAATTCTGAATTTGCTCAATGCAAATGCGATACATTTACTTCCAAACTAAATAGAAGTGTAAATATGTGACACTGACAGGGTAGCCGAGTGGTGACGTCAGGCTAGAATGCAGGAAGAAATACCAATGCAGTACTGCAGGCAACGCAGTATTGCAGCCACGCTACGGCCCTGTTTATCTGAATAATACAATGAAAATAAATATCTAAACATTGCTCACAGAGCAAAAATAAAACAGGTATACAAAAACAAAACAACAAACACAAAATATTGTGATCAGGCTGGGCAGTAGCTTTTTTTTTTTTTACACGCCTCGCTCGCTCCTCTGAACACCCACCCAGAGTGCAGAGAGCTGCAGGCTTTTATTTACTATGGCCGAGGGGTTAACTACCAATTATCTCATTACCCCTCAGCCACAATCTACACAATATTTATTATTACTCCTGGCAGAGGACGAGCTGCCGACCTCTCCTCTGCCAGAACACATTTAAATAACAAAACAAAAATATACGGCTACAGCGTCGTAAATCAATAAACACAAATACAAAATAACACAAATGAGACATTGAGGCCAGGGGAAGACCCCCAAAAATAAAAATAAACAAATACAGGTGCAGGACTCCTCCTCCTGTTAAAGTGACAAATGCTAAATGCATTTCAAATATTTTCCCTTACAACATATGTTAATTGACTGATTTATTATCATGAATTTATATAATAGCAACATAAACACAGTAATCACGTAGTTAATAATAAAGAGGTATGTACCAATATAGGAAGCAAGTTACATAAAAGTGTTTCCCAACCTTGGTCCTGAGGACCCAGTGATTTGTTGGCTTTTGTTCAAATTGAGCTCTGAATTACTTAATTGAACCCTCAATTGAACGAATAATTTGTCTAATCAGAACATTTTAATTATTTATAGCTCTTTAATGGCTGGCTGCTCAGGCTTCAATTAGCACTAATCAGTGACATTACATATTTGATATGCCTGCCAATTGGGTAGGTATCGCTGATCTCTCTATACCAGAGCTGCCGATAGGACCCTACCTGGGATAATTCATTTGTTCCTGCCCACCAAGGGGATAAAACTGTCATCCTAAGGAAGCCATTTCAATTTTTTCCATCAAACCCATGAGGGCAACCGACGTGACCTCTCGGTTGGTGGTCGTCTTTTCTTTCAGGGAACCAGGGTTATGGTAAGTAACCTAACATTTCCTTTCAATTCGAAGATGACCACCAATGACATTACGCTTGGGATAATGTATACCAGAGCCGTCCCCCGAGGGAGAAGGAACGGCAGCATATGAGGGACGCACAAATACTGCCTACCCAGAGGTTAGCGGTGTGAACTTAGACACTCAAGGACTCTTGTGCCTAAAGAAGACAGGGCAGGGGCTATCACATTAAGATGGTAGAACCTGGAGAATATCAGTACAAATATTAGACAGAGGCACCTCTGAAGAGGGCCCAAGATCCAGCCAACCCACTAGTGAAGTGTGCAGCTACCCTACCAGGTGGGGGCAAGCCAGCACTATTATATGCAGTCGAGACTGTATTCACAATCCAATGTGACAGACGCTGCTTAGAGAGGGGTTGTCCTAGGGTCTGCGTCCTGTGACAGATGAAGAGCTGGACAGATTGACGCAGAGCTCTTGTCCTATGCATGTAGCAATGCTCATACTGGGCAGAGGAAATTCAATCGCTCATCCTCCGTTGAAGCAAACGGAGGTCGATGGAAGGACTTCAGTTCCACAGACTGTTTAACGTGGAAGGCTATGATCACCTTGGGGACAAAAGCAGGGCTGGTACGCAGAGACAACCTGTTGCCATCCTCCCAAATACACATGCAGGAGCTGTGCACAGACAGTGCCTGCAGCTCACTGACCCGCTTAATGGAGGTGATAGCCTTCCTCGTGGCTATCACCTTGAGCCCATGGAGTGTATGGGCTCAAACAGGGCCTTTGTGAGAGCCTCTACAACAACATTAAGGCTCCATTTGTTGTGAACAGTCCTCCTGGAAGGGCGTAATCACAGAGTGCCTTTAAGAAAACTGGTAGCCAGAAAGTGTTCGCCTGGAGACGTTGAATCTACGGGGGTATGGCGAGCAGAGATAGCAAGTAGAGACTAAATACACCTTCAAAGTCGAAGGTATCCTACTAGCATCAAG